>NW_020955194.1:3298551-3341765 GCF_003031625.1 Empidonax traillii | reverse complement strand
GGAGAAAAGACAACGCAGAAAGAATCGCGTCTTGTCGATATCACCTGGAGAGTCTTTCTGCTGTACGTTCTGCAACCGGACTTGTCTATCTCGCATTGGCCTTTTTAGCCATCAGCGTGCTTGTAGCAAGCGTGGGTAGAGCCCCTCTCAAATCTTCGTTCGCGAAGCCTAGCCATGATGATGATTTGTGCCTGGGATGGCCCCAACCCAGCTGCAGGACTTTGCATTTGGCCTTGTTAAACTTCATGAGGTTTGCACAGGCTCACCTCTCCAGCCTGTCCAGGTCCCTCTGGATGCCATCCCTTCCCTCCAGTGAGCTGATCACAGCACACAGCTTGGTGTCATCAGCAAACTTGCTGAGGGAGCCTCAGTCCCACTGTCCGTGTCACTGACAAAGATGTCAAACAGCACTGATCCCAG
The DNA here is from genome assembly GCF_003031625.1 of Empidonax traillii. Taxonomy (NCBI): domain Eukaryota; kingdom Metazoa; phylum Chordata; class Aves; order Passeriformes; family Tyrannidae; genus Empidonax; species Empidonax traillii. The sequence goes on along the minus strand of NW_020955194.1, from coordinate 3,341,345 downwards.
TACCCACCCCTGAGGAATGTCACTCGTCACTGCTCTCCAATTGGACATTGAGCTGTTGACCACAACCCTTTGAGTGCAACCAGCTGGCCAATTCCTTACCCACAGAGTTGTCCACCCATCAAACCCACGTCTCTCCGGTTTAGAGACAAGGATGTCGTATGGGACAATGTCAAATGCCTTGCACAATTTTATGTAGATGACGTCAGTTGCTTCCGAAGATCTGAAGTGATGATTCACACAGGGGAAAAGAGAAGAGCACAATTGGTTAGAACCTGCCATAAAATCTGAGGGGAGTGCAATCCAGGTGAGCATTGCAGAAGTGGCTCCAGCTTTGCATGCATTTTTCTGTTATTTGTTGTTGTCACCTCTAAACAAGCAGAAATACCTGAACGCATTAGTTCTAATGTTGCAAAATATTTTTTTCTTCCAGCATGACAAGTTTGGGTCAAAATTAGTTTTAAGGAATGAAGTTATAAACTCCATTCCAAAAGGAAATTTGCAAATAGGAGGGCAGTAATCGCACATATTTTTGTTGGTAGCCAACTGCCAGAATTGACACTCTTTATAAAAGTAAATTCCTCCCCTGTTCAAACATGCTTAGTTGACCTAAAGTGGTGGAATGAGGAAAACACCTTTTAGTTTTTGTGCTTTTGAATTCTGTTCAGGAAGGGATGGCACAGAATCTTGAAGAACTTACAGAGAAAGCAGGTGCCTGTGAATTAAATCACAAAACAGTAAATAAGCTTGCCTCATGATGTTTGTAACGTTTGTCGTAGCATCAGTTGTTGTATCTTTTTATCTACATCCATCTGATTTACATCTACATGTAGATTTATATCTGGATGTAGATTTATATCTACATCCATCTTATTCTAGTATCATTCTTTCTTATTATTCTGGCCTGTTTTACCTGAGCACCTTTGGGTTACAAGCAGCAGGGTTGGCGTCCCACATGCACAGACGTACCACTTCAGAAGAGCTGAGCCTTTTAAAGTGCATCTCCCTTTTTTATCTGTATTTGAACTGAGAAGTCAGGCAGAGTGCTGAAAGACATGATTCAGAGTACAGCACAGCAGCCCCCTTGCTTTGGGATTTCTTTTTGGTCATTGGCATATGTGCTGGAGCAGCGAGAGGGATGGAAGGTGAACCTTTCCTTCAGGGATGTACTCGAGGTTGTATTATGTTGGGAAGGGAGAATGACAATGGGAAGTTTTCTCATGCCATAACCAATATATGTCCTTCCCATTTCCTTTTCCCACCTCTCTGAGACTTCTCTTCCCTGAAATTCCTAGTAAACCAAGCTCTTTTGCCACCTGGAAAGGTCTCAGTTTTGAACTGTAATTAGTAGTAACAGTGTGTTAGGTGATTTAATTATATTTTCTTGTTTGAATTGTGTATTTAAACCTGGCTTCTTTTATTAACCTGTTGTTTTCCATGTAGAGGCACTTTATTTTGAAAATGTTTTAGTAGTGATAGCTGATCACCAGTCCATACTTTTAGAAATACTGGAGTGCCTAAATAGATGTTTTGAAGGCAGAGCCAACAATGTGCAAAGCTGGTTTCTGTTGCTAATGTGTTCAGTTCTCATCTTTTGACGTGCCCGTTTGTATTAACTGTAGCATCACACTCACACTGAGAGGAAAATACACCTGTAGTGAGCTTAAACAGCAACAAGGAAAAGCAAGGGAGCTGGCACATCATGGCCTTTGCATTTCTGATGTTGGCTTTTGCACCCAAGTTCAGTGCAATGCAAAAAAAACCCCAAAAAAACTCATTTAAAGAAGGTGAGAAGCCTGGTTTTAATGAAAAAGATGTATGGTATTTAGCAAAGACTAAAATAATTCCTCATCTAGGTGAATACAGTCATGTAAGCCTTAGTTTTAAAAACCAAACTAAGAATATTTTACAATATTTTCAGAGGGCTATTTATTTTAAGACCCAGCAGTGACCATTTCTTGACTGGTTCAAGCCTATGCAGGCAGGTCCTGTCCTGTCCCCCTGGCCCTACCCCAGCCACGTGAACTCTCCAGTTCTGTTGTGCTGGCACCAACACTCCCAGAGCAATGGAGTTACCAGACTCAGGGAGCTGATCCAGATGAAAATTAGTAAAGGAAAAAAGCTGTCAGCTGTACTAACTCCCTCATTCAGCAGAAGGAGTAGCTGCATTAGTTGCAGGCTGGTGTGGAGGAAGGGTTAGGAACATGCTGCCAGGAGGCAGAGTGGGACCTCCCCTCTTGGCAGCCAGATCCAAATAGATTGGATTAAGCTCATTGTGAAAGTGTCATCTGAGTCCCATCTTCAAAAGAGGTTTGTATGCTGATGAGTTTCAGTATCACTGAAACTGGCAGCAGCTTGGGGCTGAGATGCCAGGCAGGACTTGGGCACGGCACTGATGTGCCTGCCACCTCGCTGCCAGGCTCCTTGTGCCAGAGGCTGAAGTCCCTAAGGAGACAGTGCCGGCTCCTCGTTCCGCCCTCCTGTGCAGCTGGGAGCGGGAATCAGCGGGGCAGCGCGAACCACTTGGTGCAAGCGCTGAGGAGACTGGGCTGATTACGCCTCATCCCTCTGCCTCTCGGATGCCTCTGTCCCCTCGTGGTGGCCATCACCGAGGAGAGACGCTTCCACACAGCCTTTAAGAGCAAGACACAGCTCCTTCAGAGCACAGCCCACAGCGATGCTGCCGCCCTGCCCTGGCTGCCGGGAGGCTCCCCAGCGAGGGGAAGCCACGGTGAAGTGCTGCATTCCCAGCTTCCCGGAGAACACCTACGACATTCCATGGGACAGTGATGCTGAGTACACTGTGGTAGCAATTTTGCTTGATATGAAAGGCTTTAATATGTTTGCATTGCATGCGAGGGAAAGAGGAAAGGGCAACAGGAACCCTGGTTTGTCTTGTCTGCAGGCACTGACACATGCCAAGTTCCAGGCCTTGATGCAGGGATGGGAGCCCGGGACTTGCCCTCCCTGAGAGTGCTCTGAGCACAAGGTCTCTCCTGTTCTCTAATTAAAGGATGCCATGCAAAATAAGGCATGTGGCCAGAGGACTGAGAGCCAGGAGAGCAGGTTGCTCCTGAAGGGACTGGAACAACTCTTAAAGGTGAACTTGAAGCTACTCAGAGGATTGAAAATAAGGTCTCTGCTAGCCCTCAAAACTGCCACTGGATAAAAGGGCAGAGTATTCTGTGGGGACCCCTTCTTAGCAGATGTGCAGTGAGACCACTACCAAGGCTAAAACCTTTTCTCATAGGTTCTGTGGTTTAGAGGAGTGCAGATTTTGGCACAGTTCTCTCCTCTGGCTCAGCTCGCCTTCTGCAGGAGGTAGGATCAGACTGTGCTGCAGGAACAACCAGACTTCTTCTCTTGCCTCTACATTAGTGTGTAAGGCAAAATTTTCTGTTGCTCTTGCTGCAACCATCACGATGAAGAGCCAAGGAAGGCAGCTTCTCCCAGCAAATCTTGCCTAATTCTCTCCTCTGGGTAGGTAGCACTGTGTGGCGATGGCTTTCCCAGCCAGCCTCCCCCTCGTGCCCTCCCTGTGGCCCTGGAGTCTTGCCATGTTCTGCTCCAACTCTTGTCCTCTTTTCCCTCCCTACTCTTAGAGCAGCCATCTGGAAAACTCAGGAGGTTGCAGGCAGGAGCCTGTACCATCAGCAAAGAGGAGGAGAGAATGCCTGTTGGGTTTGCCAGAAGATGCTGCCTTCATGAGAAGGAGAAGCAGAAAGGAATCCGCTGTAGGGCACGATGGTGCTAATCCACAGCGTTCCTCCAGCCTGAAGGAGTTCCTCCCAAAGTCAGGCTTTCCTAGTATGGGAGCTCCTTCTGAAAGGTATGCCAAGCAGTTCAGAATAAGGTGCTTTTGTCAGGCTGTAAACAACATTTTAGAGGGTTCCACCATGAAAGCACAAATATCTATATTCCTTTGCATTGTCGTGGCTTGCTGGATGAAGAGAATGACACAAAAAGCTTTATATTTTGAAATTAAATGTTTTTATTCTGCCTTTGCATGCTTTACCAGATCTGAGACCTGGAGCAGTGCCTTACATGGGTGTTGTGAGCCCTGATGTGCCTCACAGTCTCATAGCTGTTGCACAGGCCAGGGAGCTGCTCTGGAAGGCTACGTGACCCTGCTCAGCCTTCCTGCCCAGCTTTCCTTCACACAGAATGTGGAAGTAGGGGAGAATGTTGTTCACTATGCCCTAATCTGACTTGAAGTCACCACGTAGGATAGGAAAGATGCCTTGATGTCCACAGTGCCCTTTTGGTCTGCATGTATGTAATGACTTACTCAGAAAATTCTGGGGAAGGGTTCCCATCAGAATCGTGTCCAAAGGCACTGACCCATGGGCTGAATCACAGAGTCTCACAGGGTAAGGATGTTGATGATACTGATGGCAGTGGGAGCCCTCTGCATCAAGGGCTGGGCTTCAGGGGCTACCACACCAACTCCCCCCTCCTCTTCCTCCTCCTCCTCCCCTGACTCAGTGGTCAGGGAAGATCTCCAGGTGCAATGGCTTTCTCCATGAAAGCCTAGGCTCAGTAGGGGCTGACTGTCAGACTCTGAAGCACTTGCTGCTTTTGACTGTGTGTTTTGGACAAGATCCCCTTCCATCTGCATTGATGCAGCTATTGTTTGTATACACGATTTTAAGAAGGGATTTTCCTTCCTTCCTGCTCCTTTTAATATCATGTAGCAGCTCCAAGCAGGGAAGAGAGACTGGCACCATATGACCAACCAGCTGTCTGTGGACTGTCAGAGCATATTGTGGGGAACACAATGTGACTACCTTTGATGCTTGATGGTTCAGTCTCTGCTGGCTAAGCTATACACTGTCTTCCTTCCACTCAATTATCCTGAAATGTCACATGCTGGGGCAGTGCATGGTTTACGAGACAGTATTTTGAATTAGAGAAAGGGAACGTGGTCCTTCTCCAGGGCGTGGTAAAAGCCCCTTCCTGTAAAAGCAGCATGACTCATGCTGTCAGAGCACTTACTGCTAAGTCATCCTTCCTGTTGTACAGCAGTGTCTTCCCTTTTCTAAACTGTCTTTAGAGTAAGGAGAGTGGGCCACCTTTGCTCCAGCCTCAAGGTATCCGACGTAAGTGTTTAGCAACAAGAATACCAAAAGATGTGAAGCAAAGCCGAGTATAGATAGCTCATCCTATTGACTAATGTGGGAGAGATGGTGAGTCATCTTTGACCTCAGTCCTCTCAATTTTCTCTGCAAAGAAAACACAAATGCATTTTAAAGATCTTTTCCATTATTTGTGAGTTTCATGGATGTGTGAAGACACTTAAACATCCTTCAGTTTCCTCTAGGAAATCAAGATGTTCCTACGGAGGGAAAGAAAAGCACCCCAAGGTGCACCAAGAACATGGTGCGTGATGTATCACTTTGGCACACTGCAGCAAAAGGCAGTTTTTGGGCACTAGGGGAAAGCTCTGTGCCTCTGTGCCATTTGAGGGATTTATCAGCTAAAGGCTTTTGTGAGGATGCCTCCTAAATTTTGCTCTCTGATGCAGCCAGTCATCAGAATTCTCAGGCACAAACTCTTCACATTGATGTGTGGATATTGCCCAGGAAATATACCCAGAAAGGGGAGACATTCTTTAAGAAGGTATAAAAGAGTCCTTTTGTTACTAATCAGATGAAATTACTAATTTCTAGGGAGCCACACTTTCTCTGAATTGGCAGATCTGAGTTCCCCCAATATACAGATGACAGTATTACACACTACACACTTTGCCAGCAAACATGCTGCCTTAGTTACTCAGAAATATGTTGTGTTTTATTTGACAAGTGGTAAAAACATGGCCTGCTTTACTTCTCTTTAACATTCTGATTTTTAGGCTACTGAGGTACACTCCTTAGCCTTCACCTATTCAAGGATGATAGGTTCTCATAAAAACTGTATGATGATTGTTATTGATTTTGACCAATAATATGTTATTTTTATCCATCGCCTCTTCCTTCCCTCTTGCATTATTTATATTGCAATCCTTTTCTTTCAAGTGACAATCAACATCATTGCCTTTCTTCACAAAATATGCACTGCTGTTTTTCAAGTCTACTGATTTTTGCAAACAAGTTTCCAGTTATTCTTCTGGGGTTGTAATTCATCTGAACGAACATAGAATTATTGTCTTTTCCTCCCTGCAGGTATTTCCTTGCATGTATGGAAGTCTGTGGAAAGATACATTATATTAATTTGGCATTATGGACTGAGACTGGGACATGAGCTCGTGTCATGTACCTGCAGCAAAGCCTCAATATGGCAGAAAAGAGCTGCTAACAACACTACCTGGAGTAGAAAGTTTGAGTAATCAAGAGAGGGGAAACGGTGAGTAGCATATGAACAGAGTGGTTCATTATTTCCATCTGATTGCAAGAAAATAATGGCAAATACATGTAATTTACTGCTGATGCACTGAAAGAACTGTGGTGGCTAGATAAGGGTGAGTCAAGGCAGTTCTAACTTACTTGCACAATTTATTTAAAATAACATAGCTGATTTGAATTTTGGTGAATTAATGGATTTTGAATTAAATTTTTTACAACCCTGTTTTTCTTTCTTTCTGTCTGTCTCCTTCTGCATATTCTCTTTCTTGCTCTTTCTACATATTCTCTTTCTTCCTCTCTCTTTCCTTTTCCTTCTTAGAGAAGCCGTTTGGCAACTTGGGGTGGTTTTCCTGCCTGCTTTTTTTTTGCATTTGGCCCCTGTGCTTTGCAGAAGTGCTTTCCTGCAGCAGCCTAGCCAGGCTTCCAGGGCTTTCCAAAACACATATATAGATTTATTCCACCTTTGACCCTCTTTCACTGCGGAACTGCAGAAACCTTTCAACCTCAGGGCTAAGTTCAGTCCTCTGCTCCCCATGCTGCTCCCAGCACCCTACCCTAAATATTACTGCTTTTCCCAGGTGGATGTTTCACAGCCCAGGAAGACCTAGAAGAGGCTTTCGCCCTTGCTTCCTGTCTCCTCTCTCACATCTAGGACAAGGATAGAAGATGCTCATATCTCTCCACCCTTCTTGTTCCTTCCTGTTTCCTTTCCTTCCTGGCCCCACAGAAATATTAGGTGCACCAGTGAAGGTCTCTTACTGTCTTCTCCTCCATGTTTTGGGGACAGAGAGGAGCAGGATCCGTTCCTTTTTTCTATTGTCAGGGCTGTTGAATCCCTTCTAGACCTGCATGTACTTCTGTGATCTAGTTTGGGTGAAGCCCAAAATTGCCCATTTCTGCTTTATTTCCCAAAATAGCACAGAAGCTTGTGAGAAGCAGTGGCTGTGGGAAAATTATTTTCTTATGAACTATGAAAAAGAAACAGCTGAGATCAGAATGGGTGGATCCTCCTTAACCCTAATGTCTAGGTCAGCCTCCTAGAATAACACCCCCAGGGACTGCCAATTTCTTTTAGTGAAATACAGATTTCAAAGGAGATCCTGATTACAAGGGAGAAGATCATATTTCAGGTAACTTGGGCTTCCTCTAATCTCCCCTTTCATTCCCCCCTCTTCTGCAGTCCTCTTTTCCATCCAGTTCTGGTTTTTTATGTGTCCTGTGCCAATTTCTCTTCTCTCCGGGGTCTGTTCCTGCTCCTGCAGAGTTAAATTCCAGTCTTTCCATTGACATGGATGACATTACATCACGCCTCAGGTCCTCTTTTGGAGGAGAAAGAGAGGCAGGAAGGTTCTCCTGTATTTAAGAGGTTAAACCCTAACTGGTTTTCTGTAGCTGCCGTCTCTGACTTTCTGTTTCTTCAGGAGAGCTAGGGAGGGGCAGGGAAGGAAGAGGCAGAATTACTGAAAAAAACCCTACACTAGCCTTTTCAGCATGGTTTGGGAAGGAAAAGGGACGGAAGAAGAGAGAGATCCTAATGTTAGTATGTATTGGGTGCTCACAAGAGTAGTGGGTGTGGACTGGAGCACTCAGTAGCTGGTGAGATGGTAGATAAGGCAGATTGTTTACCTTGAGATGGATAGATGGAAAAGAGCAGGAAAGACTTAAGGAGGGGCTGGAGTAGAAGGGTGTGAGGTAAGCAATGGAATGAAAAGGTCAAGTAAGTTGCAGAAAAGACAGAGGCAGGAACTGGGATGAGGGGGAACAGACAGAGGATGCAGAGGAGAAAAAGATGGGAACAAAGCCGTGGGAGATAATCCAGCTTCTATTAAAGTTGACAGCATTACTCTTTAGAGGTGGTAGGCTTGGCTCATAGGAAGATTTTGAAATAGGACAGAAGGAGGAAAGGAGGACTGGTAGACAAAAGACAGGCAAAAAGAAAGAGCAGGGAGAAAGAATATGCTAAAATGGAACTAGAAAATGAACACTGGAAAGCATGCTTTGTATATTGGTAATATGCTGGAAAAGGGAAGGGAGATTGAAACCAGAGCAAAGAAAAATGCATGAGATCATTTTGTGATTTCAGATTTATATCCTGGGGGATATGAGAGCCCTGGCTGTGGAGCTGAGGCCTTGAGAAAAGCCTGTGGTAGATGTGAAGGTCTGCAGGGGAGAACATAACTGCAAACTATAAAATTTATTATTTTATGCAGATACTTTCCTCTTAAGCTTTACACACCAGAAGTGGAGAGGGCTAGTAGGGCATGCTGGGGGACTGGGTAGGGAATATGGGAAGTAGCAAGAAAAAGAGCTAATGACCAGAGGGTTTGCTACAGATCTGTATCTTGGTGTTGATTGACTCTGACATCTAAGGAAATGAAAGCTTCAGCTGAAGCTCTTCTTAAAGCTGGGGCACTATGAGGTCTGTCTCATAGTGTTTTCTCTGGCATAAGGGTTCCCTGCTAACAAAGCATGACCTCATGCTCCAGTCTTCTCCCTGAGGAGAGCACAAATACCCAGCTGCCTGTTCCCACAAAATCTGCAGAAGTCAGGTATCTCTGGCTGTGTCTTGAATCCCTGTGTGTTCTCAGGTCCCACAGATTAACTCTTACCCTGTATGAGGGTAAAACACAGCCAAATGCCAGTGCCTCATCTCCTCCAGCCCCAGATTCTGGTTTCCAGGAGAGGGAAATGGGCACATGGGGCATGAGACAAGCTCCCCCAGGTACCCTGTTGTGTGTCACCTCCAAGGACTCTTAGCTGAGCAGGTAAGTGCAGTTGGAAATACCAACTCCTTTGTCAAACCTGGGTGAGCAGCACTGATGGATTCAAAACTGTGCAAGGGAGATCCAGGCATTCATATGTGCACAGGATAAAATCATGTGTTTTGTTTTGTTTGTTTGTTTTTTTCCTGGAAACCAGGCTTAAAGAAAGATTCTTGTTCAGTCATCCTTTCCAGAAAAAAAAAAAAAAAAAAGACAGCAATGGGCTGCCTGTCAAGGGAGGGCAAGCTGCATGGGCCATATGGGGTGTGGCTCCCAACCTATGCCCGGGAAAAAGCAGGTCCCAAAACTCAGAAGGGTTCATGGTAAATGGCTGCCTGAATGTCCCCAGGGCAGGCACCAAGAGACCTGCTGCAAGGTTGGGGAGATTTTTGTAGTGAGTGAGTTAGGATGAGGGAAAATTGGTTCAAAGGGAGCAAGACCCATGCCTGGGGGTAATCCATTGGGTTTGCTCCAGTGCTTCCCCACATCCCAGGATGAGATCAGTACACCTGAGCACAAAGGGTCTGGCTTCCCCTCACTGCAGTCATACACAGAATCCTACAGGGAAAACTACCACTGGGGTGGGCCAGACCTCCTCAAACATCCACAGTTGGGCTGTCAGTGAGCAAAATATCACCTCCAACCATGGACCAGCAAGGCAACTGGGGTCCCAGTGGAAGGAATCCTGTTGTAATGAGGAGGACATTTGTGCTGAGACAAGATTTTCCATGTGCTCTGTCTTCTTGCCTATGTATTTTCATGACATGAGCAGGGCCTGGTGAGATGATTATCTTATTTTTCTCCTCAGCATGATAGCAGGCATTGATGGGAGTGGTCTATGTGGCTTCACTGCCAGCAGTCCCATAGACTTCACTGCCAGCAGTCCCTGTGCTCAGCCTGAAGCTTAAAGCACGCCTCCAGCAGGAAAAGAGGGTCTTAGAAAAACAGAATCCCAAGATTTAAGAGGCCTAGTAGGTTTATGGCAACCCATTTTGAAGAAAGAAATACAAGCAGATAAATATATTCCATTACATGTGTTGGTTGAAACCTTGGTGTGGTGCTGAGGATGTTCAGTGTATACAAATCATGGTTACACACTCCCCAAAGCAAATTCCTAAGCTTCTTTTTCTTGTAATATCTCTTTCCCACCCCATCTGACAGGCATAGCCCCTGGAAGCAGCAGAAAATGGCTACTCCCACGCTTTAGGATTTGATACTGTGTCCAGTTCTGGGCTCCTCAGTACAAGATAGACAAGGATCTACTGGAGAGAGTCCAACGAAGGCCAAAAAGATAATGAGGGATCTGGAGTATTTCTTTTATGAGGAGAGACTGTTTAGTCCAGAGAAGAAAAAGACTGAGAGGGGATCTCATCATCTCAAAGGCTGGTCACAGAGGATGGTGCCAGATTCTTTCCAATGGTGCCCAGATACAGGACAAGAAGTGATGGCCATAAATCAAAACACAAGAATTTTTACCTCTAGATGATGAAGAACTTCTTCACTTTGAGGGTGGCAGAGCACTGACACAGGCTGCCCAGGGAGGTCGTGGAGTCTCCCTCTCTGGAAACATTCCAAACCCATCCGGATATGTTCCTGTGTTACCTGCTCCAGGTGACCCTGCCTTGGCAGGGGGTTTGGACTGGAGGATCTCCAGAGGTTCCTTCCAATCCTAATAATTCTGTGATTCTGTGAACCCAGTCCTAGGGAGTTTGACATAAAGTAGGATATGGGAAATACCAGGTCTTTTTTTAAGTTGGGAATTAAAGATGTGCGGAGTCTTGGCCGCAGCCATCTACAGTTTTAGATCCCTTGATTTTTCTCTTCCTGGCCATTGCAGCTGTATATGCAGCACAAATTCCCCAAGGCTGGAGGCTTTTTTTGTTTCATTTTCAATCCTGGTGCATTTTGTTCGCTGTTCCTCAGTCTGCTTATTGATTCTCTGGTTTTTTTTCATGACTTTAAGTGCCTCTTAGTTTGTACCCCTTCCTTTCCTTCCTCCCCCCAAAACATACCAGCCTGCATTCTCTTAGGCTGAATCTCAATTTATTTACTGCCTTTTTAGGAGCATTTTTCTCTTCCCAAGGCTTGCTGAAAGAGAGCTGTCCATTAAGGGTTTTTTCCCACTGCAGAGAAGCCTGTTTTCTCGTGGTGTTTGTGGCAGATGTGAAACTGTTGAAGACAAAATATACTTCTTTTCCATCAGTACACTTTTGAATGGTTCAGGCTGAAGCAAATGAGAGCTGTGTGCAGGCAGATGGAGAAAGGGTCCCCAGGTTCTTTTCAACTGTGGGACAGGACATATCAGTTTAGCAAATTGTTGCTAGCGTCTGTTTCTGCACGGGGCAGTTCTCTAGCCCCAAATAATCCCCTCTGAATGCCAGGACTGGCTGTGCTGTTTGGCTGCTGATCTGTCACTTCCCAGCACTTGAATAACTGCTACAAAGCAGCTATTCCAGAAGCAGCATTGCTGTGAGATGAATGAATTTATTTAAGCTTTCTACAATATTGCCAAAAAAGTACAGGACTAATGCATGAAATTTGCTCTGTTTTGATGCTCATGATAAGGAGTAAGAGAAACCTTTGCCAATATTTTACTCTCTTATCAAAAAAAATCAATAAAAGTGCTTCCTGGTAAATAGCATGTTTGACATGTGGGCTGTCTGTTGGGGTATTCGAAAGGCTGATAAATACCCAGTATCCAGACTACTGTGCTTCCCTGGAAGATGAACAGCTTGGGGGACAGAAGGGGTTGCGCAGCTCTGCAATGTGCTGTGTCTTTGTCCTCAAAATCTGCTGAGGTGCAAGTCTTAAAACACTGATCCTGCTTCTCCCCCTGTACCCTCTCTGTTTCCATTCTTTGGATCAGTAAAGGGAACCCTGCACAGGCCCAGCCATACTCAGACCCATCAAGGACTTTTCTGAAGGCTAGTGCATATCCTTAGTGCAGGACTAATAAATTATTCTTTTATTTTATTCATGAATATTTTATTCATGATCCTAAATCTGCTTTCAAATCCAGCTAACACTTTTCAGCCACCGTCCTTCAGCCCCCTCCTCATCACTCCCCTCATTTTCTACAAAGCCCTGTGTTACTTGCCCTGAAGTCAGCGCAAACCTGAATGCACAGCTCTGATGGGAGGGACCTGCACTGCCATCATACTTTATTATGCAGGTCCAGGTATGTTCAGTAATACTTTACTCCTCTCATGTAGTGCTCTGCAATGTGTCTTCTTCTTCTTTGCTGTTTTTGATTAAGGTATGCTGAAAAAAATAGAAGTGATTGGATTGCTTTCCCCTGATTATCCTCCTGCTAACATAATTCATTGTCATTTAGAACATAATTTGCTGCTAGGGACGTGATTAGCTTGGATTAAGACACCATTAAATAAACAAGGCTGGGTAAGAGTAAGATGGCTGCAAAAAAAGACAGAGTCGTTGTGCATCAGCTCGCATCTTGTAATGAGTCACGATTGAAAAAGAAATACCTGAAAATTTCTTAAGGGCTGAGGGATGTCCCGAGGCAATCTATCCATTATTCTAGAGTTATTTTGTGTGATCAGTGGTCTTAAAAACACTAAGTATTTAGTGATGGACTGAGGAGTGCCTGCCTACCTCCCACACAATCTCTTTCACATCTTCCTCATCCTCCTAACCCAGAGAGTGCTGGTGCAGCGCTCACTGGATGTGAACACCCAAATGCCTAGCTGAAGCCACGGTTCTCAGTCTTTGTGCCACATGTCCCATAACACGTGAAGGTTTAGGGAAATTCAAGTATCATCCTTTTTGGCACCCTTCTCTAGGGTATGCGGAGTTTGAAGAGGAAACCTATTGACTAAACAACACTGTGAAGTCAAGGAAGCCATTGCATCCACCCACAAGTTGAAGGATGCGTTCTGCTTCAAGAGCTTCTGGTATTCCTGTTTCTATTATATCCAAGCAGAATATTAAAATTTGCATTTTTCTAGTGGCTGCAGAGACACCTTGAAACAGCAGGGCAAAGGTACCATGGCTATGAGCAGCAATAGGATACTCTTAACTAAACATAGGACCAGACCTCTATGTTGCACATCTAATGAGTTATAATATTTTCTGTGCATCCTTAGCAAGGCCTAAGGACAGATTCAGCCAGGAAGCAGAATGTAAAAACTAGTTTTTGAGTTTTCTCAGCCTGAATCTCTCTTAGGCCAATTCTGCCTCTATTACAATAAGAAAGAAAAGTAACGTAGTTTTGAATTGTTAAGAATATGTGCTCCCAAGTAAAGTTGCCTGCATAAAAAATAATATAAGTGGGCTCCCAAGCATTTATTTGCAAGTTACCTTAACTGCTACCTTTTCTTTGCATTAATTTGGTTGTTAAATTTGATCCACAACCTCATGGAGAATAGATCTCTTGAAATTGCAACTCTGCCCAAAACACAGGAGCTGCATAAAAAAGCATTTAAAAGCTACAGGTTCTGACTGTGGTCCACAAACTGTGATGGCTAAGCTTTCTTCAGCATGTGTAGAAACTCAGAATTAGAAACTTAAACCAAGGTAGTGCAGTTTGACTTACCAACTTAGTACAGTTAACAACGTGGATTGGTCTTTTTTGCAAATGCTTTTGTGGAGAAACATAACAAGCAGAGGAACTTTGTACTGTAATTTGGCAAAGTGTGCCTGACCTGCAATGAAACTTGCTCAGTGTATATTTTCCCAGTTTGAAACGCTGTGCTTTTAAAAAGCCCAAAAGAACTCAGTGGTATCATTTGTTGACCCACCTGAAAGAGGTGACCTGCTGAGGTCTGTTGACTTTCCCAGAATAGCTGGGGTAGGCTGGCAGGGGGACAGCAACCTGCAGGCCAAGACTTTTGGTGGAATATAATCTTTCTGTGTTGACTTTTGTGTGACATTAAAGGTGATAGTGACATTCATTTACATTCTTCTGTTAAGTAAGCAGATGGTTCTTGTGTTGCCTTAGCCCTGTGCAGCACAGCCACGGGTGCTTTGGGTATGTGCAAGGATATGGAAAGCATGACTACCATGCCTTGGAGGGACAAGGGGTGGAGTGCTTATTAGGAGATATAAAAAAAAAAAACAACAGCATGGTTTGGATCCCTCAAAACTTGAACAGGTGAAATTCCTTCCATCAATAGAACTGCACTTCCAACAGCAGCCTAGGGAATCAAATGTTAAAGGAAAAAAAATCAAAACATAATATAATGAAAACCTTGAGAGGAAACTGTGTCTGTGCAGCATATGGTAGACATTTGGTGTGACCCTTCACTTGTTAGCATTGCACAGGAGCCTTGTGGAGCACTCTAGCAACCCAGAAATGTAGCATTTTGGAGTACAAATCTACCCTGAAAAGGGTCTGGTTAACTTCAGCCTCGATTGTTTTGCTTCCCAAATGTGCCCAAACTGGGCCAGCTGAATTTAATGATGGAATAAGTTGTTATGACTTCACTGCTCTTTCTCTAAACCAGATCCAGCTACACTGAGCTGTGCTGGCCTTTGCTTTATAAACAGGAGCACTCAGTGGATTTTAACTGTAACGACTTTTGGGGGAAGCGAGCCAGAAATCATCCATCCTGATGAAAGGGCCAGTAGGATTTGCAGCATCTAAACTGTGGGAATGGAACACACTCAGCACTCTGTGAGAACATGCAGGTCCACAGCAGTCCCTCCAGTGGCCTTGGTTACATTACAAGGAAACCTGCAGGCAAGCTGGGAGCCTTGGGATGTGCCAGTCTGCTCCAAGGATGAAGGCTGTGGTAAATAGAGAGCAAACCTGACCCACACTTCAGCTACAGCCCCAGGAGGGAAGGCGTAGCTGTGTCTGCTCAAGCACTCCAGGCAACTCAAGGTCTCTGTCAGCTGAACTTAAGGTGCACCAGAGCTGGTTGTATCCTTGCCATGCCAGCCACCTCGTTCAGGGCCAGCTCAGATATACCCAGGCTCTGAGCCCTGCACTGATACTTTCAAAACATTGTTTCTCCCAGAACAAAACTGTACCTTAGCACTTGCTGATGCTTCAGTTGGAGCTGTGTTCCTCTGCTTGTGACCTATGGATCTCTCCGGCAGCAAGCAATTGCCATGCTGCAAATGAGAGAGGGAGGATGACCTCAGAGGCACGGAGGCAGCCTGGCAGGCTTGTTGCTAAAGTTTTTTCATACCCATTAATGCCTTTCATCAACAGCAACAACAAAAGCTCAGTAGATCATGCATTTGCAGGAAAGTCCATATTTTCCTATGTATCCCAGCACGGAGGGCCAGGGACTTTCTTATTACAAAGTTTTCTCTAACATTGCAAATTGCTCTAATTTTCATCTGGAACTGTCCCTTAAAAGAGCAGAAGTGGTGACTGTAGAGAGGAAAACAGAAAACTTCGCAGGACTTTGCTCTCTGAGACTCTGCTTTTTCACTTGTATTCCCAGGTGGGGAAGCCTCAGGCTTTTAGCGAACCACAAAGGTGGTGAAGTGTTTTACAGTAGCTTTTACCCAGCCCAGAACTGAAGCCCTGACTCACCTCTGATCCTCTGTAGCTGCAGAAACCAGAATTTCAGATCCCACAGCACCAGGAATTCCAGGAGTTTGACATCTGGATCGGAAATTAACCATCACACTGCTGGCTCCTCTCACATTCAAAATCTTTTCTGATCCCAATCCAGTATACCTGTCACAAAAGAGCCCCCAGCCAGAAAGCGATTCACTTAAAATATCTGAGCCACTAAAGGGTGGAAACTGGGAGGTGGTTGAGGTGGCTTTTTGAACCACTGCCCACCCCTAAGGATCAAGCTGCTGTTTCCAGTTCCCTTCAGACCAAGAAATATGTAACATTTTTGTCACAAGGAGAGTAGGCCCTTCCCTTTCTCATGCCCTTGAAACCAAAAGGTTTCAGACAGCCAACACTCGGTCCCAGGTGAGAGGGAGCAAACTTCTGTGATTATTTATTACTGGGTTTGATGCACAGTCAGACAGCAAAACTCAACAGCCCAGTGAAAGGCTCCGCTGCAGAGCTACATACGCCACACCCAGCCTCCAAATTTCACATACACCTTGAGGAGTTGTTACTATGTCTCATTGTATGGGAATGCTCCCCTCTCGGTCTTTGCTGGCTGAATTAAATTCCAGGTCCATGGCCCTTGTATGCCCCTATGGTAAATAAGTGCAACTTGCTTCTCTAACTTCTGAATTAAATGAGCGTGCTGCATCACAGCTCAGCTCTCTCCTGCATATCTGGGTGGCACAGCACATATTTTGGGATGTGTCGCTTCTTTTACAGTCAGATTTCTCAATGGAGCATTTTAAGCTATTCCCCCCAGTGACATCATGCCTTCTCCACTTCCACAGCCACAAAGGCGTGTATTGATAGGCATGACATTTTCCTTTAATGCTTTCATTGTTTCTAGCGGTTTATTTGGGTTGTTGTTGGAGGCCAGAAAAACAAGACAAAAGGCAAAGTATGTTAAGAAGGAGACTTGGCCTGAATGCGAGTATGTTGTGAGAGGGAATCTCTGGGGCAATTTTTAGGGAATTTGCTTTCCACGGGCTTCTCCCCAGAGACTCAGGATTACAGTGTCATTCAAGCCCCCTGGAACTGCCACCTCCTTACTGCAGCTCGCTGCACTCTGATGCTTGGGTTTTTGTGCGCTGTTCCGGGATCTGAGATGGGGGATTTGGAGCCTTTTAGGAGATACTCATGGGAGCTTCTGAAGCAGTTCCAAATTTGCTTTGTGAGCTGCTCAGGACTGCGACAAAATATCCTCAGGGGGCATCTGTGCATGTGGTACAGGGCACAGCACAGGAGGGGAATGCTGCCCTCTGCACCTTGTAGCTTTCTGAAGCGTTAGCAGGGGTCAGAGTGGATGCTGGTTTTGCTTCTTACACTACTGATCCAAGTACCATATTGTTGTCCTTTCACAGAAATTTGGCAGGGTAGGAGTACAGAGTCTCCTGACCATGTTGATCATCAGGAAGGAGGCGGCTGATGAGGGTAGTTGGTGGAGATGAGCTCTTGGGCTATGTGTGAGGATCCTTGTATGTTGCAGCTCCTTCCACAGCGAGGTAGATCATCTCCACACAGTAATGAGCACTTCTGTGCCTGAATCTTTTGGAGTTTTCTGACTGTCTTACTCTTCTTCCCTATTTGCCTCTTTAGATGCTTTATTTTCCCTGAGAATTACCCACAGCACTTCCAGTTAGCTGTTGTCCTGAATGATCTGTTAGTTTACAGATAGATAAACTGACTGTTACATATTTCATTAAATATTCCTTAAGAGTTCCTTTGTGTCTAAGGGAGTTTGCAGACATCCATATAGACCCCTCTTAAAAGTTAATTTGTCTGGCAGTCTGGACAAAACAATACTCCAAAGGTTAATAAGCGTGAAATGAATGGCTTGGTAAACCAAGACTAAATGATCATTTGGAGAAAGGAGCAGCTACTACTCTATTACGTGCTGTTGATGTTAAACCTGAGCAAACCTGCCACCTTAATGAAGAAGAGCCCAGAAGAGAGGGGCCCCTAGCTCTTGCCACTCAACAAGCTCTGGCTTTGTCCCGCATCATGCTTGAACTGCTTGACAAACTCGTGAGCTCTATCGGCTCTTGCTGTCAGAGGAGCCCTATGGGGTTTTTAAAAAATTTTAAAATTATTTATTCGGGGATTTGTTTTGGTTTTCTGTTTGTTTGCAGGTTTTTGTTTGGTTTTGTTGTTTGGGGGGTTTTGCGTGTTTTGAGGTATTTTCCCCGGCCAGTTAACACCCAGGTGATTGAGATGTGGCTTGCAAGCACCATGAGGGCTTGCCAGTGTAATCTCCGGTGAGCAGGGCAGACTGCAGAACACAGTGGAACCTGCTCACCCAGGCTTGCCAGAACCCAAGAGCCACTGGAGGTGCTGGGGAGAGCACAGAAAGTCTTCTGGGGTTTTGCTTTGCCCTTTTCTTTAAAGGGGGGAAAGGGGTGTTCTCCTTTTTTGTTTTTTAGTTTTGACTTTTATTATTTGCAAACTACCTGAAGCTCCCTCTCCTCCCAGCCTGTTGGTCCCAGATGAGATGGAAGCAGGTGAGTGCCTCCGCACGTGCCTGCTGCAGAGAAATCACCTCTTGCTGCTGAGGATGAGGGGGCAGAAGACCCTCTTTGCAGCAGCCCAAATCTCACTCTCAGGCAGCAGCAGCGAGATCAGCAGCTCCAGGCACAGTCTCTGTGCTGCCCCTGCTCATCTTTGATGGCTCTCTGTGCCAGGTGTGGATGGGTGAGTTGGGCAGCAGAAAGTACGAGGGTCAGGGAGAGAGAGTGTACAGGCAGAGCATGCATCCTTCACTGCAGGTTGTGATTAGAGCTGACCCATTGCTCTGGGGGTCCTTCCGCCCCTCGGCAGTTCCTGACACTGAGAAACTCGCTTGGCCTTTTCTGGCTCTCACTGGCCCTACGTGGCTGACTGATCTTCAGGTACCAAAACTCCAACTGCTGCCTGCACTCCTGCAGAGACCAGGGTTGTGACAACGAGGTTCATGTCCTGTTGACGTAATAGCCTACTTCTGTAGAAATTATACTGGTAATTTTAATGGCTTTTTCCTCCTCTGCAAGATTGACTCAGAAGTGAAATCAAACTTGTGGCCATTTAGAGTCCCCTGTGCTTTACAGGGACCATTTACTCGGTCTGAGTAAACGCAGAGGAGGACTCATTTTTGCCAGTAACCAGCGCCATTGCTTTTACCATTTCAACCAGTAACCAGTCAGCCCATTGTTACCTGATTGTGTGGTGTTTATCAGGTGTAGATAGCGTTGTCCTGGACACAGCACATACCAGCATGGGACTGGGATTAGAGGAAGTGGTATGCCAGAAACAGGGGGAGAAGGCTGAGGGAACGACTGTTGAGAGAGAAGGAGATGAGAGGGGAAGACCTGGCAGCAGCGTGAGGTGAGGCCAGGTTAAGCCAGGGCCTTACTTAAAATGGCCTTTGTCACCTGGCAGCAACAATTCTACCTGCCCTTTTTATTTTACCTCTTCCGTTGAACTACTTTCAGCAAACAGAAGTGAACCAAAACAACCTTGCCTTTTGCCCCAGGTTTGGCTCTGGGAACTGGCTCCTCTCTGGCAAGTCTCCACCAAGGCAGCTTGTGTCGGTGCCTGCATGTGTGCCCCAGGGGATCCTGCTCCTTACTAAGCCCTGGAGAAGTCTGTGGGTGTATTAGTCTTAAATCCTGGCCCTGGACAAGTCAGTTTTTCACGTGCATTGTCAACTGCTTGGTGTCCCCATGCAGAACAGCTTGTCTGGAGTGGGACTGCATGGGCAAAGGTTAGAGTAATGGCCAAGGAGGGTGGCTGGGGCTCTAGTCTTGCCCTGCCACTGTGTAGCAGGTTAAGGGAGGCCGCAAAACTGGTCCTTTCTTCTCTTCTGGAGCATTTGGCCCCAGGAAGTTTCTTCAGGGTTTGCCAGTCTCAAGTCACAGCTCAGGGCTGAGTCTCCAGGACCTGAGAGCTGCACCTTGGCTGAGACCAGAGGTTTTGGGCTCTTGGCCAAGAGGAACCAGATAATAACTGTGGAAAAGCTGCCACAGCAATTTCTTCTGAAATTGCAGGTCCCCGTGGAAGGCTACCTGGCAGCTCAGGGTCCTGCTTGTTGATGAGGCTGCTGCTGGGCAGACCCGGGTGACGCTGCTCAGGGCCTGGGGCATCTGCCCTGTGCCCACCTTGTTCTAGGCTGTAAGTGCTGAGAGAGACCCTCCTCACCTCCCCTGTGCCTGCTGGCAGCCAAGGGGACAAGCCAAGGGAGCAGCCAAGCATCCCTGGAGCCCCGGGGATTTAAATAAAACACATCCAGACCTCTGAATTGACAGCTCTCTTCTCCTCCTGGCTCCTTTCATCTCAAGGAAAGGAAACCAATTTCCTTTGCAAAGTAATCTGAGCTCCAGGAGTTAAAAGTGCTATTTAAAGAGCTGGGTGATGTTGTTGCACAAGGAGCTTACAGGCTAGAGAAAGCTCTCCGCCTCAGAGTGTAAAAACTAGGCTAATAATGTTTTTCTGCCTCACGCAAGCTGGTGAGAGTTAATTAATTTTAAAAGCAGTTTGAAACGCAGCCACAACGTAGGTGCTAAGTTTTATTTATTAATATTCCATATTCAAAATACAAGAGTAATTACTTATGTGCATGGCAAAGAGTGCATTTCTATGCTAGTAATTCAATTTTAATGGCTTAGGTAGTACTTACATTGAGCTGTATTCAAAAAAAAAAGGGTTGCATTAGGTAAAAATTGTGTGTAGGTCTCTTTTAAAGTGTTATCTTTATTATGCTGTTTTAAAATCATTTCATGCTGAACTTGTCAAGACCAAACACCTGGCTTTTGCTATAGCACATGATGCCTCCTGAATTGCCAATTCCCAACCAAGAGGAAGGGGCTCAGGGGAAGTGCATGGAGGCGGAGGGGTGGAATGGAACCAAATTTCCTCCCTGTACTTTAGTTGTTGGTGACAAGGAGGCAGAAGGGGTTTGTGCTTGCTATGGAGTGGGTTGGGGAGCCCATGTAGGCCTAAACACCCTCCCAGTGAAAAATTTCTTCCTAATATCTAACCTAAATTTCCCCTTTTTCAATTTGCCCCCATTACTCCTCGTCTTTTCACTACAGTTCCTGATGAAGGGTGCCTCTCTGGCTTCTTTCTCATGGGGTGATGTGCATTTTCTTCCTTGAAATTATGTTTTTCTTTTAACTCATGAGTTTTGTAGACTTCATTCCCACCTTGTATGCATATTGTGAGCTGAAAAAGGAACCTTTAAATGGTTTGAAGTTGCTGCTTCTGTTGAGGTGACTAGAGCTGACTGTGGGCTTGCACGTGCACAGAGCTGTAAATCAGTTAAATGTATTGCACAAAATTCCCTGGTGCCTGCTCTCCTCGGGAGCAGAGCCCTGCAGGGATGAATGTCATCACAGCGTGTAAGCCCCTGGATTTGATGTTCCTTTTGATTTCAGGGAAAATGGGGCTCGGCTCTGCCAGGACAAGGGGAATGGTACAGTCTGCCACAGGGTCACCAGCCACCTGACTTTGCTGTAGCCTTTCCCTCTTGCAGCCTTAAGGGTCTTGTACTTCCTCCATCCCCGAAAATGCCCATTACTGTATTTCAGGTGTGCAGGATGCGTGGGAACTCCCTCCATAAGTGCTGGTTCTGGAGGAACCTGGTTCCCAGGAGCAAACACCTGGGAAGTCTCTGAGTAAATAAGGGCACAGCGTTACTCTGTGTCCACTGGTAATTTGAGATGAAGCTCTTTATTTCACCCTAGAAATCTCTGGAAGAGATTTTTATTGTGTTAGTTACGTTAGTTATTAAGTAAAACTTCCACGCCCTTGCTAATGCGTGCAGATCTGCGTTTGATAAGTTTGAAACACCAGAAAGCAGCTTAAGAAAATCTCAAAGCAGTCATTTTTTGAGTCCTTTATCTGTCCATTGAAACTTGTGCTAAACCACTGGAGTGCCAGCAGCCACCTGGAGCAATGGGTGGCTATGGTGGCTGCCACTGGAGAAGCAGCCATTGCCACTCCCAGTACTGTTGGACTGGGAGCAGCGTGGTGGAACCACTCCCTTCCCATGCTTGTCTGTGAATCCAGTCCCATCTGGCTCCAAGAGCTGCCCACAGATCTGGTTACCTTTGTGAACATAGGGTTTTTTATTATTTTTTTTTGCCTTTATTTTTGAACTCAGGCATGTTATACAATTATAGTGTGTATTTATTTCTACTCTCACTACTTCCCCTTGAAATTATGCAAGCTGTTTAAATCTCTCTGGCATTTTCATGGAAGGGTGGATTCTACGGGGTGTGGGAGTGTGTGTAGCAGCTATATAATTTCCTGCTTCTGATTTCCCCTGGGGAAGGGGAACAAAACACCAGCACCATCTGTACATCTTGGGAGGCTTAAGAACTTGGCACCCTGAAAGTCGGCTAAGTGGGATGCAGCGCCCCAAAGGCTGGGCTGAGGGACCTCAAAAGGGAGCTGATTAGTCTCCGTCCTCTTGAACTAAAGAACTGGGACTGCTTGGCAGTGATTGCGACAGATTTCTGTCCTTCAGGAGCTGGGCATGGGAACAGTTGGGGCACGAGAGCCAGCAGATAAAAGAAATGCCTATCCTGGGTCAGTGCTTGCTCTTTGTATCCTCACCAAAAGCCCGATTCTTCCGCAAACACTCGTTTCACAAAACATCACAAACATTGCATTAGGAAATGCTGAAGAAAATCACAGAAATAACCTGGACGTGTATCTTGCACCTGCTGTGGAGTGACCCTGCCTGGCTGGTACTGGGTGAGGTGGTGAGAGGTGAGGGCGAGCTGGCGTCCCTCATGCTTTGCCTTCTCGGTGGTAAAGTTGCATCAGCCCCTGAACTGACTGCCCTCAGCCTGCCTTCACATGCCTCATGGGAGAAATCTGTCCATTCCTGCCTGCTAGCTGGTCTCTCCCAGGAAAAAAGCTCATGAAAAGTACACTGATTGGATTTGTATGAAAGTCCATCTGTTTTAGCGCTGAAGTTGCAAGGAAATTGAAGTGTTGCTTGTTTATCCTAACTCTGGAAAAAAAACCCCAAACTACCTCTGTGACAAAAAAAAGCTTTCAAATTTGGAAGCTCTTACAGATAGGCTCCAAAATCCCTTTGCAGCCAACTAAGCACCCATGACCCAGGATAGCTTTATCCAATGTATCCATGGTATGACTGGGCAGAGGGACAGTTCCTGCATGGAACATGATTTGGGGAGCTCCCTCGGCGCTGACCTCAGTCTCTCTGAGCCCTGGACATTTTCACTGGCTTCACCAGGCTGGTAAGAGGTCTGAAAACAAAGTTTCCAGCATGGAGTAAGTGGAGAAGGGGGATGTTGAGGCCCTTTCTTCCAAGCCCCACACCTTTGGTTGCTCTGGACAAATAATTAGCAGTCTTTGGTGGGCTCCCTCACATTCACCCCAGTTTTCTTTTCTTCCATGGCTGGGTAGATGAAAATAAGAAGTTTGCTGGTGTTGGATTATTCTTCTCCCCCAAAGTGCCTGTGATGATAAACCTCTGCATATTTAGATCTTTTGGGCATGCCAGTGTGTTTGCACCTTAAGCAATCCAGGAACACAGTTAGCACTGAGATCACTTCATATCCACGACACATTTCAGCCTATATCTTCTTTGCTCTGCTCTATTCTTTTCTTTCTCCTTTTGAAATTCAGCTCTGCCTTCAGAGTTTGTCATTACCTGGGACAAAAACATACCAAAAAATCATACTTTGGGGGCAAAAAGAAGAAAATAAGAAAAAGAAATCCTAAGTACTTTAGGGAAGCAGCTTGGCAAAATTTTGATGGAGTTAACAGATCTCCTTGACGGCGTGTAACCAATCCAGACAAGCAGAGAAATTCTTTTGGTCCCCGTGTTTACAGTGCCAAACACAGCATTGCTGCTGGTCCCAGGACACAGTAGATGAGTATGCTGGAAAGACACCTGATATTTGGGGATTGTGGAGTGGATTTAGTGTGTGATTTAGTTCTTTCTCCTCTCTCAGACATTTTGCATGAATAAAGCAAGCCTCTGTCTCAACATCCTCACAGATGAAAGGTCTGGGGAGGGGGCAGGGCAAGGAGAAGTGGGGAGAAAAACCAGAGAAGGTGGGGCCAAAGAGAAGAGGTCACTCCTCCCTGCCTAAATCCACTCCAGAATGTTCTTCAGGATGTCCAAAGGTCCCTGCCATGATTGCTGCTGCACCTCCTTCTGCTGACTGGCAAACTCTTTTCTGTACTTTTGCCAAGCCAGATTTGGAGAGGAGGGGACAGGCAATGTGTCTCCTCCAACATCCTGATCCCTCAGGATGCCGGAAGGGGCAGGGGAGATGCCTCTTCTTGGTTCCTATTAACATTTCCCTCCCCAGCATGCTTTGGCTGTCTTTTTCTCCTAAATGGAACCTCCAGGTCTTAGTTATATGTCATGGTTACCTATAAAATATTTTAATATTCCAGGTTGGGCTGCATTTGTAGGGGAAATGCCATCCACCTTAGAACACAGGACACCCAGTGACGCACTGCACCATTTTTGGTAAAAGCAATTTCCATTTGGTCTCCCCTCACACTGTGAGGTTTTAAAGCACTCAGGTAAAATGGAAGAGGACGTACTTCAGTCTGTGTGTGCAGACTGCATGTGCAATCACAGAGTGAAAAGAAGGATGCACTGAACAACACAGGCTGTGATGTGTTTCCACAAGGACCAGGCCCTCAGTGCTCTGCAAAGAGGTGCAAGCCCAGTGAGCTCCAAAAGCCACCGATATGGAGGTGGTGGGATGTGCAGGAGCTGCTGCACGGTCATTTGGGGTGCAGGTTGGGGTGCTGCCAGCTGTTGGCACAGGCTGGCATTGTCACTCTCCTCGAAGTGCCTGAGGCAGAGGAATAGGCCCAGGGGCTGGGGCCAAAGGTGCCTGAGGAAGCGAGACATGCCCTGCACATGCGCGTTGGTCTATAAAAAGTCAGTGAACAGCAGCACCATCTGACTCGCCCTACACCTCGTGAGGTGCAGACCTCTCTAATTCCTGCAGTCCCTTGCACAACTGTGAGGAGTTCCCCCAGGTCTGGGAGTCAAGCTCCTTGTCTGCAGTGGCCTCACTACCTGGGAGTTCTCCTCTCTGTCTCTGCAGAATATATTTCTTACTTCAGCCAGCTTGAGCAGACTGCCTTCAGGTCTGCCAGGCTGCTGTCCCATATTCACTCCCAAAGTGCCTGTTGTGGGGAAGAGTCCCCACCTGCCTGACATCCAGCACGGCCCCTGGCCCATGGCTGTCAGATGGGAATAGGAATGGGCACTGATGCTGCTGTTTCCCAGCCCACCTCGAGACAGCTCTATTTAGGTCTTATCTTTAATGGCTAATTATTACACTTTAGGTGCATCCTCCTGACACTCGTTTATTCCTTCTGAAAATAAGTTTAGTCTCCTGTGACTGAGTGAGTAGTGGTAAACAGGAATAAAAACTCAGAGAAACTGAACTGAGCATCTCCCATGCCCAGGTGTAGAACCCCTGTACCATCAGACCTAGGGTATTTCTGAAGGTCATGAGTAAACATGCTTACCTAAAAGTGAAACCACTGGGTTGTTAACACTGGTGTGTTACAAATGGTGACATTCAAACGTGAAATGCCTCAGGTTTTGGACAAAGCCTACTGCTGAAGTCAGCAATGCAGTGAAGTGCAGGAGTGTGACAGCGACTTCCTCACTCCTGCAGTACCCCTTGGCAGGTAAGGGCAGGGTGGCGTTGTGTGCTCTGGACGAGAGGGTTGGGACTCAGGACAAGTGGCTTTTGTTCCCCCTTCTCTGTTTAATGTGCTCCTTACTCCTGGACCATGTCAACAAACTTCTTTCTTCAGTTTTCAATCAATGAGCTCGACTCCATGGAGTGCTGTAATACTTAAAGTAGCTGGACAAAGTGGCTGAAATATGTTATCTGCATGTAAAGTGCTCAGGTATTTTTCTAAGAGAATAAAAGTGACTGGGTAAGCTGGGCTCCTGGAGCACTGAGAAATGATGACAAAATTAATGAAGGCCACATGGAGAGCCAAATAGGAGCAAACCCCACTTTATTACCATTGGGATTGCAGATATGAAGTTTCTCGCAGAGGGGATATGGGTGTTCCCAGAGATTCTCAGTAGAAATAAATGCTTTTATGATGAAACAAAATTTCTGGGTGAAAGCAAAAATGCAAAAATAAATTTCCATACCTTTACTGAATATGAAGAAGGCTGAAGTCTTCTCCTGCACAGAAGGCCAGTAGAAACCTGCGTGCTTTCAGGTCAGGCTGTAAATCCACTGAAGCCAGAGGTTATTCACAGGAATTACAGGGCTAACAGCACAGATCCTGTTGTAAAAATTGAACTGTAGTTTTTACTCATTTCTCGGCAACTGTTCTGGATATTGGCCATTTCTCAATATTCTCTGAAGTATTTTGCCTTGGAATAGAAATCTGGAGATCATTTCCATGTAACTAAATATTTATCCTGAGACTTTTCAATGATTAATGCACATTTAATCCCCTACCTATGTGACTGAACATGAAAATGCAAATACCTCAGTAACTAGTTATACCCTTGAAATATGGTTCTCTTTTTACCCTTTCCCCCCACACGCTATTTTAGGGACATTTTCCCCAAAGCAAATCTCTGTTATCTTGGCATTCCTTGCTGGCCCTCTCAGCCCTTCCAGTTGTCTCTGAAAGCAAAGGAATGCTCTGGCCCTTGGATGTGCACTGACCAAGGGCCAATCCCCCAGTGTAAAATTTCTCCTGCGAATGAGTCACTGGGTAGCAACCTCAGCAGTGTTTATTTTCCCTGCCCTGCACGATAAGGGGTGACGTGTACTGCAAATCCTGAAGCCTCCAGTGCAATTTTAAAGCTGTTTATAGCAAAGACCAGAGAATAATATTGAATTTCATTTCGGTGCACTAAAGGGAGAAGGTGCCATCTGTTCTTGATATTGCCGTTAATGAATATGCAGAAGGGACAGACTTGCTCACCTCCAGAGTGGCACCGTGCTGCTGCAGGAGCAAGACCAGTCCCCAGAATGGTTTTCTTCCAGCACAGCAACCACCAGAGCATCAGGTATGGGGACTTGCTGTCAGTCGGATTCAGAGTTAGGAGCTGCGTTCACCACAATTCAGGAGACAGCTTTAAATAGAGAAAGGAGGGAGAGGGATCCCATTTATGCATCCAGACTCGCCCAGCACAAACCAAACTGCTACAAACTGGGGGAGCAGCTGGAAGAGGCTCAGCTATGGCCATGTGCTGCACACAAAAAACTGAGGACAGAAAAAGAGCTCTTCTGGTCTTTGTAGCAAACAGCACGTTCTTAATCATTTGCAGCTAACTCAGATTGGCTGTGAAAATGCACGGCAGAAGATCCTGCATGGGGTGTATTATGTCAACAGGAACAAAGGAGATGTGCATACATCATTTTGCATGTGCAGGCAAGGGAGGAATGGTTGGCAAGGGTTCTCCAGCTGCAGAAATACCTTCATGATTTTAGGAATGAAGTCTGTGCTAAGATTGTGTTATAACAAAGGTTTGGACTGAGACCTTCTGGGAGACATTAAAGGAAGGCACAGAATTACTGCGTGACAAAGAATGAAAGCTTGTCAGGAAAGAGAGGTAAATCATGGAAGGAGGAGGACAGTGTCTTGACAGAAGGGACAAAGTAAAAAATCAAGATGCTGCAGGTAAAGGCTTGATGCAAGGGGTCATGTGAAGTTCAAAGTCAGACTCTAGCAAAAATGGCATGTGAAGAGGCACAGCCTGTGACAGTCAGCATAAACCAACCCCTGCATAGGTAAAGGTTGTGCAAAAGCACAATGCGTTACGCTGCTGCGTGGAAGAATTTGCAAGAACCACTGGACTAGGCACAACCTGGACAGAGACAAAGATGCTCCTACATCATGCAAATCCTGCAGAAAACAAAACCAGTGCAGGCTGGCAGAAGTGAACCAGCTGTCTGAAGGAAGAGGAATATCTGTGGATCCCAAGCTGGTCACATGCAAGAACAGTGTAGATGAACTGTGGTGGGTGAAAAGTTCTGGTTTCCAATGACTGCAGGCAAAAATGCTCTCTGAGTTCCAATGCTGTGATGCCTCTGTTTCCCATAGGAAGGATGCCTTTATGCTAGGCCAGAGCAGTGAAGGAGGGATGAGAGGGATGCCCTCCAGGGGCCATGAGAGCTCTGAACCCAAAGAAGAGGTGGGAGAACTCATGCAGCAGGGCAGGTACTTTGTAGGTACACAGTGCTGGTACACAGTGCTGACAGGAGTTCAGAACATGAAGCACAGTCCTTGGTTCTGGGTATTCTCTGAAGCACAGGGTATAACCATTTTCCCTCTGCATATGAAACCCTCAGGAATCACAGGGTGTGTTTGTGGCAGCATTCTCTGCCCCTCATTCCAGCATCTGTCTTCCAGGCAGCTGTGTTGGTCTCACTGGTCCAACATGAACAAGGTCCAACGATCAGAACACAGAGGCTGTTTTTTACTCAATACCAGCTTCCCAGGGATTACTTTTTTATTTTTCCCAGACTGTTTGTTTACTAAAATGCTTACTCCTAAAATGTGTGTCTTCCTAATTTATTGGTCCACTAGAGAAAACTGCATCATGTCTGAAATGCTTTAATAAGGATCTAAGGCAAGGGATGATCAAATAGATGATAATTACAGTGTCAGAGAGGCATTCCCAGATCCTCCACCCTCTTCAGATGTCAGTCAGTATGCTGCAATAACCAAGCAGGAGCAGGAAGCGGGTGTTGAAAGCTTGTGTGATGCTCCTGATAGCCAGCCACCCTCAGCAGCTCTTCCCTGCCCTGCTGGGCACAGGTAGG
The DNA here is from genome assembly GCF_003031625.1 of Empidonax traillii. Classification (NCBI taxonomy): domain Eukaryota; kingdom Metazoa; phylum Chordata; class Aves; order Passeriformes; family Tyrannidae; genus Empidonax; species Empidonax traillii. The sequence continues at coordinate 3,312,913 of NW_020955194.1, read as the reverse complement.
ACTTCTTACCACAACTTCTTATCACACCAGCCTTTCTGGTGACTAACACTTGATGAGTTAGAGCACCAATGAACTCAATGGCATGTGTTGGTTTTCTACCAGGCTTTTCCCAGGTACCCTTGGTCCTCACTGCATATTGGTGGAAGATGAAAAGTTCATCTCTCCAGACAGTGGGGGCCCACTTATGTGATGAGCCAATGCAGAAAGGAGCCAGGCCATAATTGGTAAGAGAGGTCTGAGTTTAAGTAAGCAGACTAAGGGAGCAGAGGTGAGATTTGAGGAGAGGGTCCCAAGACCCTGTGCAGCACATGCTCCACCTTGGGGCATGTCTGCATGCAAAGGGGAAGGGTTTTTTCACTGATGCTTCAGTATACTTGGAAAATCCCCTTTCAGATCAGCTTTCCTCTCAGTTCCTCTGTTGCCAAGGCCACAGTCTTCACAGGAATCATGTACTGTCAGAGCTTTGTTAGGACCACATACCTCTTTTAAACAAGGCTTTATCCATAGACATCTCTGTAACATATTATATACCTTGAAGTGGCAACATTTGTAGCTGACCAATACAAATCTCAAAAAGTAATTCCAGAAATGATGGATACATCCATAGCTGCAGGTTTGGTTGTCTTCATGCCCTGAGAGAGAAAAACACCCTCTGCTCTGAGCTTTGCCCTTGTGCCCAGTGGAGCACAGGGATTATCTCTGTGGGAAGGAAGGGGGAAGACCCTCTGTCTAAGGTGTATTGGAAGAAACTTGTAAAGTTCTTCAAGCTTCTCTCAGGGGGAGGAAGAGTGAAAAAAGTGGACTGTGAGATTGCGTGGGGGGCTACTCTCAGGATTTCTGGTGAAGCTGTTCTAAGAGGCTGAGCTGGAAACTTGTTGGTACCTTGCAGGTAGAGAAGAGTGTCTTTCCACCATGGCTCACTCCAGTAGTTTGTCCTCATTCAGCCCGGCTCTGTATGTGCTCATGGCGGGCCAAGAGCCTTCCAGGCACCAGCTGCCTCAATCTTCACTGAGGGCTGGGACAGCTTCTCCCGTCTCAGCCCTTCTGAGTCCTCTGGGTGGTAAGATCACCAGGGAAGTCTCTCCATAAATCATTTCTTTGCCTTTGCCTTACACTGAAAATCCAGCAGTTACTTAATATCTGTAATCCACCATGTCCTAGATGGTATTACACAGTGTGTCAAAACATCCATATTGGTTTTTATCAATTCCAATGTTGAGAGGAGTGTGGCCTGTTTCACCTGGCATTGTGTGCTGCTGGTGAGGAAAAATACTGCATTCAAACCTTTGTGGTATAGGGCTGATTTACAGTAAACTTCACGGGATGCTTTTTCAAAAAGGACTTAATCCTTCTCAAGTGTTTCTGTTGTTGACCAGTGTTGAAAACGTGTGTGGGAACGGCACGGGCAGAGCCCACAGCACTGGCAGTGACCGGAACCCATCTCAATCACTCACTTCTGACAAACCGTGTCTAAGGCATCATGTTTTTCAAACACAGGGGAAGACTGGTCTCTGCTCTCTGCTCCTCAGGCACCCCGAACCATCACAGTGTGATTAGGACACTCAGAATCACAGGATGGGAGCTAAATGCTAAGGCTGTCGATGGAATTGCTAATGAGGACCTAAAGATGACATGGTGAATGACAGCAGATCAGTAATTGCTTTTTCCCCATAGTGACTTAGCAATTAGAAATAGATGAAGAAAATCAGGGTGAAATTTGAGATCTGTGCTGTTTGGAATACCGGTTTTTGTTTATTTTTAACCCTCTCTTTTATCCCGCTAATCCCTGCCGCGATGTTTCCACTCCCTCGCTCTGCGCAGCGCTGCATTATATTTGCAATGCCTTGTCACTCCCATCATGTCTTCAAGCTGTCTTCTTCGGGCATGAGCCTATTTAGACAACTTGTCAGGCTGAATGGGAAAAATCTTAAATCAATGCATTTCAGCGTGCAATCATATACAGGCTAATTTATCTGCTGCCCTGTTCAGCCTGCCAGGTTAAAATGAGGTCTTTCAGGCATGGTGCCTCTGAAAGTCTCCTGATTAACAGAGCCATTTTTATTGGTAGGGCGACAACGTGATTGTTTTATGGTAATTGTTATCATTTGGACCTGTGTATATGCAAATGGGGGAGATTAAAGTAAATAAAATATAAAGGTGATGAATATGCAGCACATAGCCAAGATGGCAGAGGGATAGAAATATTTGCTACGTTGGTGTTCTCTGCTGTGGCTGAGGTGGTGAAGAGCTGACTACCTCTCTAGGCACACAGAGATTCCCTTCCTATGGTGGCAGCCAGCAGGGCAGGTGACAAAACTGTGTCCACTCTCAGCCCCATGTTTCTGTCTCTCAGTGCCCTGACACTGATCAAGGTGGCTGCCTCTCCTCCCTGGCAAAGGGATGGAAAATAGATAAATGGACAAAAAAGATGGACCCACCTGTCCTAAGGGTATCTTCTTTTGGGCTGGGTTTAAATGTAATTCAATTGCTGTTTTGCTGGCTTTTCTGCTCATTACTTCCTATCACCTTTATTTCCCTTGTTTTTATTTCTCTGTATTTCTCTATGGGCACAGACCTTTCTAGCCCTCACTGGCACAAAACCACACAGCAAGACTACCCCACCAGTTAATCTAATCCCTCACCTGGGAAGAACTACCTCTGCAAATAAAGAATACTCCAGTCTCTATCCCTTCAGTTCTGCTGCTCCTGAAATCAAAAATAAAACCTCAGTGACTTCCCTGGGGAAGGTGTGGGCCCTCAGTGTCATGGCTTTCTTGAGGAAACCAGCAGCAATTCGGGAGCACAGAGATGTTCACTTAGCCTGGATCTGCCTGCTAAGAGCTGGACTGAGCTCAGCAACTCACTTTAGATAAAGCACTGAGCATGACATCATACCCCTTTTTTTTTCCTTTTTACGTTACATTATTGAGACTTACAGGAAGGGGAGCAGGACAGCAAATTTTGTCTTTATTAAAAACATGTCTGGCTTTTTCAGTTTTGTAATATATTTTAGTATCCATCTGGGAGAGCATCTCTGGCTGTTCCCTTCAGCCACAGCTGCACAGCCTGAGCCACTGCAGCCTCCCTCTTGCTCCATCTGCTGTAAATGTAGCCCCTTCATTCTTCTTCATGTACCACCATCCTCAGCTATATATTCTTGCCTTCCAAGCCTTACCTACTCGTTCTCACTGCATCTCTCAGCTGCCAGTGGCTGCTATTTGCCTGTTCCATCTCTTTCAGGAGAGCTGCTGGAGTATGGACTGACTCTGCCTTGCCCAAAACCCATAAAGAAGGGTGATGGCTGGCAAGAATCCGTGCACAGCAAGGGTCGTGCCCAAGCTCCTAATGCATCCATGGATGGAAGTGCTCCTCACTTTTGAAAAGGACAGCAAGTGATTTTACAAGTTGCTTATATGTGACTGATGTGCCTGAGCACACAGTGCTCCAGTGTCAGAGATGCTCTGTCTTCCACCAAGCATTGCTCAGGATTCTGATCCTTTCCTCAGGGTCAGGAGGGCACATGGGAACATTACACTCTTTTGGCCTGTTTTGGGAGAGAGTTAATTTTCTTCACAGTAGTATGGGGTTATGGTTTGGGTTTGTGCTGAAAATGGCGTTGATAATTCATGGATGTTTTGGTTATTGACTTGCACAGAGTCAAGGCCTTTCCTGCCCCTCACCACAGCCCACAAGAGAGCAGGCTGGGGATGCACAAGGAGTTGGGAGAGGACACAGCCAGGACAGCCGACCTGAATGGGCCACAGGGGTATCCCAGACCACAGGGCACCATGCTAGGCATATAGAGCTGGAGGAAGAGGAAAGAAGCAGGGGACAATTACAGTAATGGTGTTTGTCTTTCCAAATCTCCATTACTTGTGATGAAGTCTTGCTGTCCTGGAGACAGCCTGCCCATGGGAAGCAGACAATGGGTTCCTTGTTTTGATTGTGTAAATGCTGCTTTGGCTTTACCTGTTAAACTGTCTTTATCTCAACCCATGAATTTTCTCACTTCTACTTTTCTGATTCTCTTCCCCATCCCACTGGGAGAGAGTGGTCAAGAGGCTGTGTGGGGCTTAGCTACTGGCTGTGGTTGAATCAAAACATGCACATAATGCCTTAAAAGTTTAATTACTTCATCTGCTCAAATAGACACCAGTGCTTTCATAGCAGAGGTTTGTCATGAGTGGGAAAAGCTGAATACATAGAAGACACATTTCTCTCTGCTCTTTTGTCTTGTTTCACCCCTCTTTTCCTGTGTTTCCCAAGTATAACATCCTGTCTTGTATCAGCAATAGAGCAGGACCAGGGCAGTGATCTCAGCACTGTACTCAGCACTGGTGAGGCTGCACCTCAAATCCCGTGTTCAGTTTGGAGCCCTTCACTACAACAGACACATTGAGGTGCTGGAGTGTGTCCAGAGAAGGGCAACAGAGCTGGTAAAGGGACTGGAGCACAAGTCTGATGAAGAGTGGCTGAGGGAGCTGGGGGTATTTAGCCTGGAAAAAAGGAGGCTCAGGGGAGACCTTATTGCTCTCTACAACTGCCTAAAAGGAGGGTGTAGCGCAGGGAGTGTCAGTCTCTTCTCCCAGATAACAAGTGATAGGACATGAGGAAATGGCCTCAAGTTGTGCCAGGGGAAGTTTCAGTTGAATAGTAGGAAAAATTTCTTCTCTGAACGTGTTGTCAGGCATTGGAACAGGATGCCCAGGGATGTGGCTGAGTCACCATCTCTGGAGGTATTTACAAGATGTGTAGATGTGGCACCTAGGGACATGGTTTAGGGGCAGCCTTGGCAGTGCTGGGTTAATGGTAGGACTCAATGATCCTAGAGGTCTTTTCCAGCCTAAATGATTCTCTGATTCTGTGATTCTATTCTACATTTACAGGTATTTCCTTGTGAGCCTCTGTTGTTCTATGCTATTGCCATTTCATTCACTATAACAGCGATGGTTTGGTTTGGCATTTTGTTCAGCCTCTGTGTAAGTTGTGGACTCAGCCATGGACCTGATGGAAGATATTCTCTTACCACTCCCCTCCCTCGCACTTCTGCTGCAAGCACAGAGACTGAAAATCTCGAAGTATCTCCACTACACAGAAAGGATGATAAAAGTGTTTTTCCATTGAGGCCCACCTCTGATTCTCTTCCATTTACCATGACTCAGGCCTTTCCTTGGAGAGTCTTACCCTAGATCAGCTGAGATGTGGTGACTTGCTGCAGTCCCAGTGAAATGGTGACTCCCGTGCTTGAATTGCTTTACTGTATCCTACCCCTTAATGCAAGTTGCTTCTCTGTTATAGACAGTTCCATCTGGAAAACCTATCCCAAATCTCTTACTGCTCACACAGTTGATCCATTTGAGGTGTCTTCTCTAAATTAATCTGACAAAGCGTGTCTTTGTTCTGCAGTTTCACCACTTCTACTGCTTTCAGTAGTGTTTTCCCCAAGAAGTCATCATGATAAAGCCATAGACTCGTTCCAACACACTCCTCTCTTGGAGGAGCATTGGCCAAGCATCTTCCATAAGGTACTTTCACTCATGAGTTACATAGACCTGAAGACATGTCTCAGTTATCCCTTCCCCACATCAGCCTCAGAGATGAGGCAGCAGTCCTGTTCAGCTTTGCCTCAGCAAGGAGCTAGCTGCAGCTCACAGTCCAGAAAGACTGATTTTTTAAAAACTGAAAGCCAAATTACTGGAAAAAAATCTTACCATTTCAAGTGGAAAATCTGTTCAGCTGGAGCTGGGCCACAGAAGAGGTTGCATATCTCATTTTATATGACACCAGCAAGTAATTTGATGCTTTTCTGTGACTAACACAATAGGTCATATTTGAATGGTTGATGGAGAGATGAGAGGTTTCATATTCTATTACCAAATCTCTCAGCCATCTGGTTCCTAATGGCTTCTTTCAAAACAAACAGAATAAAACTTCTGAATTGTGCAATGCAAACTGACATCCTCTCTTAGACAGAAGATGCCCATTGCTTCACATCAGCAGATGAGATCAATGCCTCCATCAATTACAGCTTCCGTGCACCCCTTTCACGTATTTCTGACCGTGCACTTAATGGCAAATATATCCTCCTTATTGCTCAAGCTGGTATCCTCCATCACTGGGAACCAGAGGCTGGAAAGTAGAGGGCAGGGGCTATTGCCATAGTGAGTATTTGTTTCCAGTGGGGCAGTGTTTACAGTGGAGTTATAATGGCATGAAGAGAGGGAAAAGCCTGGCAGGGTGATCCACGTGAGTGGGAGCTGTAGGTGAGGAGTAAAGGCCTTTCCTGTGTCACATCCTTTTTCTCTGATTAGGCTTTGACACCAGAAGCACGTGCAGAGTCTCTTTCATTCATAGCTTGGCTTCTGCCACAGATTGGCACATCCTGGGGAGGATTCCTCAGAAAAACCTGGGATGCTCATGGATGCTCACCTGCTCAAGGAGGGCTGCCCCATGCCAGCCCAAATCCTGAGCTGGGTGAAATGCAAAGTGCAGACAGAAAACCCTGAAGAAACAAAGTGTTTTAAAGGGGAAGCTGATGCCTCTGCTTCCCAAGGCCAAGCTCCCAGCACAGCCCTGAGATGCCATCACAGCCTGGGTAGGTCAGCTATGCTGATGCCTCTTGAATTACTGATCTGAGCACGGTATCTACGGCAGTGACAGCCACAGGGGCTCTCAGCAGGCTAGACAAAAGTCTGTGGTCATTGAAGGCCATGCCACACTCACCAAACTGGTAAAATTACCTGAGCTGGTTTGCTTAAGTGATAGCTCAGTAATGTTTATTGTTTGTGGTTGCAGTGCAAACCTGCCCCAGGGAAACCCAGAGTTTATCCATCCGTGCTTTCACTGTTATGAAGCATTCAATGATGCAGGGTTTGCACGTTGTCTAGCAAAGGCCCTGAGCCCACTCCACATGCTGCAGCCTCTGCTCCAGGGGGTCTTGAGCCACAGCAGAGGTGCTGATGTGTTCTGCCTTTGGTCCTGCATGTCCTTATAATTTGAGTTAAAACCATACACGAAGGAAAGGACATAAAATGTATATATTTATTATTCTGTGTTTATCACTTATATAGTTTAGCCAAGAACATCATAACATTGTTTGTGAGATCTTATCTGGGATTACATATCCAATAAGTATGGTGTATTATCAGCATACTATAGCACCATTATTTATAATTATATATGTTTATAGATACCCCATCACAACCCAGCGTAGCTCTTGGTTACATTTGTGATGTGCTGCTTATTGCATCATGTTCACAAATGTTATGCTACCTCTAATTATGTACATTTGTAGATGAACACTGTATTTACTGCACACTATCGTATTTGCATCATCAATCAGAGTCATCCTGTTGATAGGCCAGCTGATGTTTATTTCCCTAACGTCTTTTAATTCTTTAAACATCTGTCTTTTAAGTGGTGGGTGCCTTATAATGGACTCATCTCATAGTTAGACCTGACTTCCAATACTGATTAAGTCAGTCAGTGAAATCCTGATTTTCCTATGACCCTCTGGGCAATCTCCTGGCCGTTTCACAGGGGCTGGGGTTTCACTGCCTGTGCTGGGTTACGTATCTACCTGATTCAACTTATTTAGGAAGAGCAATTGCTAATTTTGATGGGGTTTGCGGTTGCTATAGACCTCAATTCAGGCTGGATGAAGGCTGTAACACCACCCAAAATCTGGGCTACCAGCTGTAGCTCCTCTCTATTGTTTGCTCAAGGGTAAGGATTCTTGGGTCTGCAGGTAGCATTGGTCTGCTGTGCTCCTTTGGTGCTTTTCCTAGTGTCTATTGAATTCCTCCTCTCTTAGTACTACATAATTTAGGTCTGGTTGAGTACCGAGTATTTTATTTATTAATGTATTCAAATTTTTAAAATGTATTTCTAGGCATCTTAGCAGTACACTGGGCGCCTACCACATAAATTAAAAATAACAGCATAAACTTAGACAAAGGACCTTCCATAAATAATTCCCCCTCAGCACACACCCTTAGCAATAGCCTTATCTTGGAAGAGGGAAATAGATGGGTTTTACAGCCTGTTGGGAAGGTTAATAAATCTGGGTGTTGATGGACCAAAGGGAAAAATGAGTTTCAAAATTGAGGCACACCCTTTCCATCCCCTTTGTGGAGACTCCTTGCCTTGAACTCTTCCCCTATTCTGGTCCTCAGTGGAAGATCACATCCTGCTGTAGAACTCAGGGCTAGAAACACAGTTGTCAGGGATATCTCGCACTACTACTGTGGTGCAAAGTAGCTGACCATGTTCTGACCACATGAATACCATATTTTTAAATAATTTGTTTCCACAGCTTCAAAAGTGATTTATTATATCACTATAATTACGTATCCAGTCTAAGCCACATTACAGATAGATGGGTAGTCAGAAGATGACTATTCACCCTTTTCTAAAGATCAGGCACTTTTTATAGATGTCAGGTTGAGCACCAAAATCACTGGTTAGTTTTGAAAAGGTAAATCTGTTTGTGTGAGTGTGCAGGGGAAAATATCCTCTTTACAAGTAATTTGCTGAAAACAGTTTTAGTATTTTGTTCCTGCCTATGGCAATTTATGAAACACAAATGAGATATTGTACCGGTAGCAACGCTGAAATAAATCACTCTAAAAACAGAACTGAAATTTTATTTCATTACTAAAGTAAATATAAAAGTGCTTCAGCACAGTTTCAAATTAGATTGGGGTTTGGTCAAGCTTGCTATAAATCCAATGATTGTAAAGCAAATGGCTGGAGATGAGCTCTCGGTAGAGCACCGTTGTGAACGTGGCTAATGGGATGCTGTGCAGTGCAGAGCAAATAAACAGGGAAAAGCAAAGGGGTGGATTTTGTGCCTGCAGGAATCAAAGGCAGTGATGCAGCATGCTGTGCCCAGGTCTGCTGCCCAGTTCTTAAAAGGATGCTGAGGAAATAGAGAGGGGGCAGAATATGCCCCTAAAACTGACTCATGGCCTGGACAAAATGCCTTCCTCTGAGTAAGCAGAGGGGAGAGGCAGTTGAGCTCACCCTGGGGTTCTACAGCCCAGCTGTAAATGATGCTGGGAGACCACGGAAAAGGGCACACCACAAGAGAGAAATATCTGCAGAAGGTGGAGTCCTCTGTGCTGGCAAAAGCCAAGTGGTAAGACAGGCAGTGGTGCCTCTACCTTCTCGAGGGCAGGGCTGGCCCTCAGTGTGGGGTACCCTCACGCTGGAAATCTAGTACCTGCATCCGCCCAGGGATCACTGGAAACCGATGGTACAGATGCACCTGTGCAAAGAGATGTTCTGGTACAACGGGTTCTTTCTAAAGACTAAAAGCACATAATAACATCAACCAGCTTCTGGGAGTAGATGTTCACATCAGAAACGTGTTGCAACCCATGGCATGAAAGTCACAACTGGCTGTGGGTGGAAACTGAATAAACTTCATCTGGATGGACTTTGGGAGAGCCCTGACAAGCCACTGTTGCCTGTAACATTCAACCCGGGTGCTCCTGCCCTGGTGCAGAGTGATGGGCTCAGGGAACTGGGCTTTTCCCTCCAATCTGTGCGCCTGTCATTGCCTTCTCGCTCTCAGCTTGCAGATCAGCTGGCGAGGAGTGAGGAGTTACCATCTCATCCCTGAAGCCAGCAGCACCTCGGAGGGCTGGGTATCCCACAACCTTTCTCCCACAGGAAAAAAACCCATGTCACCAGTCAGTGATCAGCTTCAGCTCACCTCTGATTTCCCACTGGAGTTAGCTGCTGGTACACTGTCCAGCAACCTGGTGACACCTGAGCCCACAGTAGCTGCCCTTGAAGGTACAACCCCTCCTTCACCTCCACGGGTGGGGGTCCTGCTGGAAAAGCCCATGAACAGCACTGCCTTATCCCTAAAGCCTTACAGCCCAAACACCAAACTGCCATCCAAGAAGGCAGGACTTGATCTCATCAGAGACCTCTGTTTAGCAACATGCTTTCCCTCCTCAACAGGAATATTTTCAAGTTGGTAAAGAGAGAGCTGCCTTGACATTATTAACCCACTTGGGGGTTGATTCAGAGACGTGAAAGTTATCGGAAAGATGCTCCTTGATGCGTAAAACCCTGAATCATAATGACCAAGAAACAAGGTCCATTCCTGAAGAGGGAAAATTGAAACTATAGTTTCAGGTCATTTCCTAGCAGGGCAGATGCTGCAATCTGTGCAGCACCCCAGAACTGACATGGTTTCTATATGCTTTGCTATCCCCTCCTGTCACAGCACCTGCACCACTGTAACTGAGCATTACGCATGTTCATCAGCTGAACAATGAGCCCCCTGGAATGAATGATTCATTACAAAATGGTTTCTTTTGGAAGAGAAAGAAGGTTTTGTCTAGTTTTTTAGAAGTACCACAGGAAAACTCCATTTATTTATGCCTGCTTTTGTTTGACAGTAGTTTCTTTGTTCCTCTCTGCTCTTGCTTTTCTAGTGCCAGTTAGCAGCAACATTTGGCAATGGCAGTCAGGAAAAGAAAGGAGAGGCAGAATCATTGTCAGGAAGCAAAAAGAAATGTGTGCCTAACAAAATAGAATTGAAACAACATGCTTAAGCAAACCAAAAAGCATAAACACTTGAGGTTTTTCTCCCTGTGTGTTTACATTTTCTACTTATTGGATCCTGTCATTTCCCCCAGTTCTCATTTCTCCCTTCAGGTTGTCCCTGGCTCATTACCTTACTCTGGTCAGAAGAAGTCCATCCTGAAGACCCAGCTGACAGCTGTATTTTGCTTTACAGATAAAGTCTAGGAGATGTTCTTTAATGAGCACAAGCAGATTTTTATCTGTTAAAGCTTTACTGAATGTGCTGAGCAATCACCAATAGTGATTATCCACTGACACCAGTGACAGATGCTTTTAGCCCATTGCTGGCTCTTAAAGCAATGACCTGTCTTGGGAGGTCCTGTGCAAGTGGACACAAGGTCTGATACCCCAGCACCTCCTGTGACTGAGGAGCCCCAGCTCTGGGAGCCCACACTGACCACCTTCCACCACCACAGCCTGAAATTCAGATGAACTTCTTATTCATTTCCAATATGCAGTGTATGTTCTGGATATGTACTCTGAGGAGAAGTCATCAGAACTGCGTGTGCTAAAATACTGCCTACCTGCCTTTAGTAAATTATTTGTCCCATAAGACTTTACAATCATTCCGACAGACAAGTTGTCTCTTCCCTGGGATTAAATTGTGGTACTTAAAGGCATTTTCCAATAAAGACATATCCAGGCCTGAAGATTTTTAAATATGGGATTAAGAGCATGTTTCCATCTTACAAGGTGTTTTCCCTTTATGTAATAAGAAATCCATGGAAAGGAGTGGAGACCAAGAGAGTACAAGAGGACACATCAGCCCACGGATAAAATAAAAGGAAAGTGCTAGACATAAAAAAAAAAAGTTTTACACTTCCTCTTCAAGGCTTCCCTCTGTAAGTTCTTAAAGTAGCTTCACTAATGAAAGCAATTTGTGGTGTATGGAAGAGGTAGGAACGAGAACAGACACACAGAGGGACTCAGGAGCATGCTAGAGTCTGGAAATTTGCCATTTGCTTTATAATTCAAGGCACAATAGGCATAAATAAAATGAGATGGGAAAAATCAATGCAGGTAAATAGTAAAGGATGCTTTGGGGGAGATTGGAGAGGAAAGGTGTAATTGCTGCTGAGGAATGTTTAGAAATAGCTGAGATAAGAGGCATTAGGACAATGGTATATGGGACTGGCTCAGGGTGATTCAAATCAGAGGCAAACCCTAGCTCTTTCGACAGATTAAAGGATGGCTTAAACAAGTTCCTGGCTTGGATGGCTGAGATAAACCCAGCCCTGCCTGATCTCCAGAGGACAGAGCAGATTCACCACTCTGCCCTTTCCTGTGTTTCTCTGCTTTTACAGCCCCTCTGGCATCCCTTTTGATTTAACCACGACGTTTCCTGCGGCACTGGGGACAGCTCTGTGGTGGGTCTGCTCCACCACACTCTTTTTAATGCCTGTCCAACCCCTCCAACTTCAGTGTGGCATTGAGCCAGCCCACAGCCAGGCATCCACAACTCACTGTCAGCCACTGCTCTTGCCCTGCATCAAAAAGGCATTTGAAAAACGTCTGAAATCACATCTGACCTCACTTGTATGTTTGACACACAGGTCGTGTTAGGGATGGAGGCTCACCTGAGAGCCCACAGTTTCCACCACCAGTGTCAGCTTGGGGCTGGGTACAGCAGCATCCCCAAAGGTCAGCACAGTTCTTGGATCAGCAGCTGGTGAGGAAAAGCCACACTGATCTCCCTGCCATGGTGAAGGGCTGGAGCACAGCTGGACTCAGTCCACCTCAGCCTACAAGGAGGGCTGGCAGGGGTGATCAGATAGCATGGCCCTGTGAGTTCCCTATGAGATAAGTTTGGGGTCAGCCAGGTGCTTATGGTGCTTGGAGGTCTCAACTGAAGAGAGACAGAGCCTGTGATTCCATTAAACCCTAAAGCAAGGTGGAAATAGTACCCAAACAGGGAGAAACAGAGCTGTCTGCTTCTAGTGTTACTAACTGCTTAGGGGAAAATCACAAGTATGGGTGAGTTTGAACCATGCAAGATGAAGGAGAAAAAGGACATGAGATGGGCTGGCAGAAGATGAAAAGAAGTGGCACATAAATCATGGCCCATCCACAGGTTTTATATGCCACACAGTAATAAATGCCATGGGAGTTAAAACAGGGGACTGTGAGTGAGTATGGAAGAACAGAAAATAATCAAGGATTAGAGAGAGACGTATGTGCAGTGTAAAATATCACCCCAGAGAAGGGAGGGAAGTGTTACAGGGCACAGGGGAGCGAGTACAAGAAGTAACATGCACGTGTGCACATACATAGACAAACACACAAAAAAGCAAAAATAAGCGATGAAAGAAATATTGTGCAAGAGATCAAGGTGAATATGAAGCTCTTCAGACATGCAAGGGAAAAGGTCTCAAGAGGAGACCGCAAATTTACTTGCAAGACATGGTAAGGATAATTTATTGATGTGAGCTGGCCACTGGCAAATGGAAAAAAAAATATAATTAACTGTTTTCCTTAATATTCCCAAAGGAAGGTAGCAGGAGAGAGAGGCCAGGGCATATCCTGCATTAATTTACATTTCAGGAGGACAAAAAACACTGGGAAAAAGCAAGGAGATCATGGCCTGACTATCAGAGCACTGAAGAAGTGACGAATCTCTGCGGGGAGGTCAATGAATTGCAGGAGGCCAGAGCTGACCTGAAGGCAGGGTGATGGGAGGTGGGAGTGCAGGGGTGGGAGGATGGGGGAGCCTCTGCTGAGGGCACTGTGGGACTGGGACTGAGAGCTCCTGTGCATCCCCCAACCACGCCCCTCTGCTCCCCTTGCAGACGAGTCTGCTCAACCCCTTCTTGGAAATTATAGAGATGCCCACTTGTGGGAGGCACAGCAAAGATTAGGGAAGCTTCCAAAGTGCAGATCTGTCTTCAGGAATGCAAAATAAGCCATTTTGCATTAAAGAAGAGAGGACAGAGTAATACTGGAACAGTCACAACTGGACAACAGTCCATGAAGTATGAGTTTTTCTGACAAAGGATCCACTTCAGATGTGCTGCTGCTCCTGCAGAAGGGCTTGGGAATCACCAGACTCTATGAAACTAATCATCAAATGACCTCTGATTTGAGACTGTGGTTCAAAGATTCAGCAGTACCTGCAGCATCCTCAGGATGAGGTCCTACCCTAAGCACCACCTTCGTTCTCATTGCCGCCCCAGCTGCACATTGAGGGCTGCAGGACTGGGGGAAAACATGGATCTATGCCAGCAGGGAGACTGGCTGTAGTGAGATCCAGCAGCTCTGCCAACCACTGGGAACATTTGGCAGGGTCAGGGTAGGCCAGGGTGGGAATGGTGAGGCTCCTCCATTGAAAAGAACCAGGCAGCTGCTGGAAGGATGTTGTGGACAAGGGGAAGCAGATGAAAGTGCCATGTGGCTCAGCAGCTCAGTCTGGATTGACAATAACCCTGTTACACACAAGTTTAACGGGATCCAGTATTATGTGGCTTTTGGAAGCAATTTGATGAGCTGGTTTATCAGGCTCTCCTAACCTTCCCCTCAAACTTGTGCTATCAGCCTATCAGTGTCAGAGTGCTTTTTTTAGCCTCTGTGTAATGCTCCAAGGGCAGATACTGCATCCAGATTGTGTCCAGGAAACTGATAAGTAACCCTTGCCAAATGGAGGCAGCAACATCCCTCGTTTGGTTTTGGAGGACAACTGCATCTCTGTGTTGGTGTCCTAAGTGTTAAAAGTGTTGCTCAACTCTGTTCCAAATCTGGATGCTGACTCCTCAGGGACTTCTGGGAA
>NW_020955194.1:3260903-3298522 GCF_003031625.1 Empidonax traillii | reverse complement strand
AAAAAAAAAAAAAAAAAAAGAAAAAAGAAATTCCTGAATTCCTGGGGTATAAAACAGCTGCACTGAAATAAAGGACTGCAGCTCTTCTGAATGTTTATTCTCCAGGTCAGCTCCTCAGGTTTCCCTCTCCTTTCATCCAGCTAAATATATGTGCCCATCTGCTTGTGTAACCTTTGGTGGTAAGAGGCAATCTGCTGCTTCCCCCTGCCAGGATTCCCAGTTCTAGACAAGGCCTTCTCTTAAATGCGCATTTTCTCTCCAGAGGCCTATTTCCCCTGCAGTCTCCTGCGTTTCATAAACCTTATCCAGACACCACTTTTCATTGCAAGCCCTAAAGATTAATGGTGTCACAGTGTCTCTTTGGAAATGCTTGGTAGAACCCTCTGCTTCACAGACAAGAAACTTTCTTCTCCCTGGGGCTGGGTGCTTAAAGACCATCCTGGCACTCGAGGGGACTGTGACCAACTCACATCCTCCCCACAAATGGATTGTTTCCTCCAGACTGGCAAAGCAGCTTTTGAGCTGTGCCTCATAACCCTTCGTGTCCTGATGTTTTTCCCAGAAACACCTGACGTGGCGTCTCCTCCCAGGAACAGAGGAGGAAGGTGAGCCTGAGGAGTCTAGCCACTGTTCTGGGGACCAGGCCCACAGGAGGGTTAGAAGGGAAGGTTTTGAAGCTCCCAGATGTCCTAGAGACTGTGGGAAAGTTTGAAAACCTTTTTTTAACTCCTTAGTATATGATTTCTAGTCTGATACTGGTCCCTCAAGTCACTCAACAACACCCTTCTTTCTCTGCTCTGCCCACAGGAGCTTGTTGATCTGCTGGCAGCCACAGAGCTCTGACCAGGATAAAAGACTGCAGGGATTTCACCTTCCTCCTCGTATTTGTGGGAAATCTTTTCTGGGTGCACTCTGAGATGTTCACCCAGAGCAGCTACACTAACATACCCTTCTTATTTTTTTTCTTTTCCGGTTAAACTTGGGAAAGAAATGAACAGCAAATAAAGAAGGCAGTTCTACCACAATAGTAGTGTTGTCTCTGTTCCTGTGCTAGGGCATCTGGCAAAACTTCCCAGTGCAGTAATATCGAGTGTAGTCACTCATTCAGGATGGGGCCTGAGCTCATTGGGGATATTCAGACAGTTCCCATCTGACTCTGAGGTCTCATGAGAGGAGAAATAAACGATAAAGAGATGACCAATTTGAATAGTACAGAACAGTAAGTGCCTGCACTTCCTCCCCACAAGATGCTGCCATTTTTCATTTCATTTGAAGTTTTCTATTACATTTTATACTTTTAGTTTAAAAAGATCTCATTGGGGAAAAGTGCATTTTATGTCGTATTTTTCCTGCCTGGTTCCACGAGACACAGAGAAGGAAAAATACTGGGGCCTCTCAGCTGTCCCCACTGAATAAATCTAACCTGGAGGACAATGAGATGATGTGATTTCCTGCAGGAGCCGTCCCATACCTGGGAGCACGTGTGGCTTGCTCAATAAAACCTGCCTTGGTAGGGCATGGGCACTCTGCTCTCTGTGCTGACCTCCTGCATGCCTGCACCAGGATGATCCATCTGACCCCAAGGGAGGGAACACTGGGGGTCCCATATATCCTATCACCTTTTGGAGTCCTGGGGGTATCTGAGGAGGGCAGACTCAGCAAAGAACAAGACAGAAACCTTCACCCTCCCAAAGCAGCTGCTGGGAATCAATCAGGATCCCCTAGGACGTTTCAAATGCCACTAGACACTGGTATTTAGGCACCTGAATCCCACCTGGTGAGTCAGCAAAGCCCTTTCCCGGCAGATCCACTCCCTGGTGACAGGGTGGGGCAAGACAGATGAAGCGTGCCAGCACTTCCCTGCATGTCACTGCTAAGCATACCCTGCAGGGAGCAGTCACAGGAAATTCCCCCAGAGTATGAGAGTGGGAGAGCCTTTCAACAAGTTTATTTAGAACCATCCTGCAGAGCTACATCATTGCCTGGGAATACAACAGGCTTGTTTGGGGACACTGCCACTCTCAAATGAACTCTTCAAAATAAAAAATAAATAGTTAACACACCCTTTTAAATCATTGCTTCTTGTTAGACTTGTGTTGGATGTCGTTTGTAAGTGTGGTTCACTTTTAATTCTGCATGGAGTTATGAAGTCTGCCTGGGGTTTCGTGGGACAGGTAAGGTAAAGAAAGGATCTGTCACCTCCAATAATATGGCACACAGGCTATGCAGGAGAGGAGTATATCCATTCAGAATGAAAGCTGCCTTTCCTTGGTGTAGGTTGCCTTTCAGCCTCTGGACTCCTTGAGCACATTGCAGTGGAGTGGTTTTTTTTGTTGTTGTTGTTCTAGTTTCCTTTCTTTGAGAAGCAAAAGTGAAGTGACTGAGCCCCAGAGCATCTTAACCCCAGGGAGCTGGTGGGCTGCTTTAACCACGATTACACAGAAAAGTGAGGGCCATTGAGGCTCTTGATGTGACTGGTCTCTGGTGCCTGAACCCTGGGTCAGCTTTTTAACTTGTGCTGCAGCTGATTCCTGCAGGATGGGAAAAACCTCTAGTGGGGGTGGGTAGCCTAATCTCAAGAGTTTGGGGTTTGCACCTGAAATGCTTTGATGTGTGTCCTTTCTTGGCTCTGTGAAGGATGAACACGACTTTGATTTCACCCTTGAGTGAAACAGAGAAGGCACCACTGACTTGTGTTTTATTAAAGCCAGGCCAACTGCTTGGGGCTTTCTTGTGACAGGAATTATCAATCTTAAATATATCTAGTGGAGCAGGCTGGTTTGGCCAAAAGCCTGAAGGATGAGCTGGTCATTACACTGCCTTGTATAAACACCCATTCTTTGGTGCCCCTGTGTCTGGGACAAGTTTCCTGGCCTAAATGCTGCCTCTTCACCACGGACACTTTGCCAGACAAAAAGCAGCATATGAGCATAAGTACATCATTATGCTGACGAGAAGGAGGGGCTCAGGAGCTGTCACAGTTTGTTTTATCTATTCCTGGGGTATTCCTGCATTCCCCTCACGTGGGCTGGCAGTCCCTCAGGAAATTGCACCTACCCTGAGATTCCCCTGAGCATCCCCATCTTCCCTGCTGTGCTGCCAAGGCATCTATCTGTGCCGTGTGGGGTTCCCTGGTGCCCAGCACAGGCTCTTCTATTCCCCTCTGGTGATCAGGTGCACGGGAGACAGGGCTTGTGATTCAGTGATGCTCTTTTGGCTTTGAGCCTCGGATCAAAGTGCTGCAGCATTACGTGGTTCCCAGAGCCCGGCAGTGCCGTGTCCTGCAAAGCCAGGATTCACTGGGAACTCACTCTGTCAGTTCAGCATTGCCAGGAGCTGTTTGAAGGCTGTGGGCTGCCAGGCATCCCATCAGCTCAGGTATTGTCTGTCCTCAGACAGCCCTCACAAAGGCAGCACAAAAGCAGAAAGGCGTATTTTGCTCTTCGGCTACTTCATCAGAAATACCCACGCCTTCTGCCAGGCAAGTTACTAGTGGAGGGCAGAGGAAGCACCTCACTTTTCTGCAGATGCACGAGGTCTATGTTCTTTTGTCCACGATGCTCAACAGGATCAGAGGGAGAAATTATTCTGATTGTTTCCCCCCTTGAGAATGCAGGATCTAATTCCTGCCTTCCCGAATAAAAAGCAGGATGAGAAGGCGAGAATCCAGTTTTGCCTCATCTCAGATCTCTGCTTCAGGATGCAGGGCTTTAAGGCCATTGTGCCTCAGCAGCTTCCAGCTAAGAGAGTGACATCCAGAACAAACACCAAAACTGGTTAAAAAGGATTGCTTAGAGAATAAAAGCAGGTTGGGGGTGATTTCCCATCCCAGATGAAATTAATGTAATTGCTTCAGCCTTTTCCTCTCAAGACCAACTTGCTACAGGGCAGTTTGTTTTGTTCCTCCTAATACACACCATGTGTTTTTTGGACTCACTCTCCAGTCACCACATGACCTGATGGCTGCTTTCCCCTCTGATACACAGACACCTGTGAGCAGCTGCTTCCTCAGCCACACCCACACGGAGCGCCTCCACAACCAGGAGAGCCAAAAAGGACCCTGCCACTTCTGTCTCACTCCTTTTGATGGCTGCACAGCATTTTCCTGCCTTGAAAAACAAGAACAGAGAGGGCAGACTGAGTCCCCCAGGACCCCCCTCTTTGCCAGGGCAGTACCTTTTTCCACAGGATGGAGTTCAGCATCGCACACCAAATTTCAGATGGAATTTTGCAGCAACAAGTACAGACTGTGTCTAACTGTGGACTGAGTGGGCTGCAAGGTTCCCTTTTGTTCATTTTACTGTTTAGGAGGCACCTTTATTTATTTCTTTATTTATTTGTTCTGTATTACAAAGTAGGAAATACTTAGCATTTATTTAATTATCTTGGCTGCAATACAGACATTCCATGATTACAAACCAAAGTCAGTAACACCCTCATGTGAATGGTACTTTTTCGTACCATTGGAAATTAAAAATCAGTTGCACTATGATTAAATTGATTTCTGGTGGTTTCTTCTGAGCAATTATTTTCAAAAACTGTCTGCCAGTCCAATTTGCTATCAAATCTCACTCTATCGCTAGCATTCCACATGCAGGTGCATAGACAATATAAACTCAACGTTCTACAGAATTATCATCCTTTTGTAGGAAAGAAATGCTGATTGTTTATTATCTGATTTAATATCTGGTGGTTAAATCTGAGCAGTCTGATTTAGCAACATTTTCAATCAACCTTACAAATACTTGAATGCATTTATGCAACAATTAATGTGCAAAATAGTGTGGAGCAAAGTCAGTTCTCCTTGCTGTTTAAATCAGGGCACCCGATTCCTGCCCCCTAAGGAGTGGGATGCTCCCATGGCAGTCTGTGGGAGCAAGGCGTGGGACTTCACATGAAAGGAGCCGTGGCCCATGTGATGTCTGGACAGAGTCAGGCAGCCTGGTGTGTTGGTCCATTGCTCCCAGCAGTGCTGTTCTTCAGAGAAGGCCACTATCAGGACACATGAGCCTCTCACAACCTCTCTGTGGGACCACCAGTGAGAGGGGCTGGAAACAGGGCACCCCCGCGATGAATTTGGGACCACAGCCCAGTCCTGGATTTGTGCTAGTGCACCTGGAAGTGGAATTGCACCCCTTAGACTGTGTTGGCAGCTGATAGGGAAGCCTGAGACTGGCTGCAGGGCAGGAGCTGGGCTGCATGGGACACAGTACTGCTGCCCTTTTGGGGCACGTTGAAGCAAGGTCATCAAAGGGAGCTCATTTGTGAATTCAGCTGGACACTAGAACAGCTCTAACATCACACTATCTGACTTTATTTACCAGAGGCACTGGATGGATTCAATATTGCCCATAAGCTTGGGCACTGGATTGGCAGTGGATTGGAGCTGTGCCAGCTGATGGAGCTGGATTGGCAGTGGATTGGAGCTGTGCCAGCTGATGGAGCAGGGATGGGGACCCTCACCCTGCACAGCTCTCCAGTATCTCTGAGCTTCACTTGTGGCACTTCCTGCTGTTAAAGGTGACCAAGTGCAGACTGGGATGGCACTGATGTCCTTTCTGCACAGCCACTGTTGTGCTGGATGCCCTGCTTCCCCTCCACACAGCACGCTGCAGTTGGTAGCAATGCTGTTGACAAAGAGGTGACTCATTTCCACCACCAAATCTCTCTCGCACAATGCATCTATATCCTGTTTAATTTCACACCTATCCTGTTTGCTTAGTTACACAGCATTACTGTTCTGTTTGGTGAATTTTAGATCCTATTGGAAGGAGTGAATTTTTATAATATATTATGCTATATGATAATTGCTCATTTAATTTTAACTTGGTAATAGGTTTATTCTGCAAACAGTTAGGAAAATTACTTATGAATGCTTTAACTAGATGTGTAATTTGAGGATACAAATTTAATATGCCATACAAAGCCTTCTGGGGCAAAATTGCTGTGCCCTTGCTCAGTTAGGTAAATGGGAGTTTACTTGAGCACAGAAGCATTTGTAACCCAGGGAGTATTTTGAGACCACTGCTTAATTACGATAATTACCACTTGTAAGTCACAAACTCGGATGTTGTGTATCACCAGATCTGCTCCTGGCTCTGCTGCAGATGGGCAGTACAATGTTGAGCAAGGAACACACAACCTGGGCTGTTCATCTCTTACTCACCCCACAGGAGTAATGAGAAGATGAACACCCCTGTTTCTACCAAATGCTCAGGAGATCCTCAGGTGGATCCTCAGGATGCTGTTGGAGCAGAAGCCACATTACTCCATTATTTTGTTGGCCTGAGCTAACGTGTTGCACCCAGCAGAGGCCTGATAGCACAGTACTGGGAGTTTTGTGCATCTCCCTGACAGCACCCCAATAAACCTACCTGCTGAACATCCCTGCATGAGCCCCAATCTTCCTAGGTACACTCTCCTTGTCGTCCAAGCCCTCTCCTCCTGATCCCACTGAGCCAACACTTTTCAATTACTCTTAGTATAATTTAATGGAGGAGCTGAGGGGATGGACAGGGATGGGGGAAGATCAAAGGGAGATGCTTAAATGGCACTGCAGGTCTTGTCAGCCTACAAGAAGCCCCACGTTAGGCTGGACAGTTTCCAGCTTTCCTGGCTGTGTCTGACCTACAAAGACTAAAAAGTTACTCTCCTGTCTGTTTCCACGGTGGATTTTACTATTGTAAATACTGAATGGATGAATGACAATGAAGAAGACTCCTCAGAGCACCTGGAGGTTTGATAGGTAATGTAATTTGGCTTGCTGTGAACACTTGTACTTGAAATTTCCAATTTTCAGTGTGGAATTAAATTTTGACCTCATCAGCATACCTGACGTAGCACTACTGGCAGGTCTGCTAACCCTTTATTTAATGTTCTGATCTACTGTTTGTTTCAACTTTAGCAAAAACCTTCTTTTTCTTCAGCAAAGTGTAGCAGCCAAGCTAAACAAATATCAGAAAATCCCTTTAACTGTGTCCACTTCTTTTGTTTGAATGCCCAGAGCTTCCCACCTCATCATGACACAGCTCCTGCTCTGCAGCCTCACAGCAAAGGCACCTCATTTCTGCTGTTCATGAGCACCAAGAGACCCACTATCCCCAAATGTGGAGGAGTTTGACTTTTCCATTTCTCTTTACTAACAATGGAAGTAGAAGAGGAGCATTTTAACAGCTTGAAAACCTGCTTGACTCTGCACTGACCACTTCCCTGCTTTCTCCTTGGGAGCTGCAGAGGGTCCAGCCTTTCTTTCAAGGTGCAGGGCTGCTGGGAGAAGCAAGTCCCTGGATGCAACAATACTTTATCCACCCCAGGCCTGGCTCAGCTGTTCCCAGGCCAGGCAATTTGCTGATGGGCATGAGAAGCCAGGCAGGGAGCTGCCCTCCAACCAGCAGAAGCAAGTTTTTAGGGTAATGCCTTTCTTTTTCCTGTCAGTGCCTCTATAGGGTGTGCTTTGGGATGGCTTGGGAGCAACCAGATATATGGGGCAGTAGGAGAATCCCTGCTGGGTTGCCCATCTCCTTCACCGAAGGAATCTGCTGGAGCTCAATCCCCCTGTGCAGGTTGGAAAGCACTCTGGGAAGCCAGGGCAAGTTAAGGGATGGGGGAGGGATGCACAGCACGATGTCCCAACTGAGAGAGGCTGCTGCTGAAAGGGGCCACCAAAACACACGGACACCAAGCCACTGGGATGCATCACTGTGCAAAGTGGCTTAGGTGTGCCAGGAGCCAGGTGTCCTGCAAGTGAGCTTCCTACAGCACTTGGAGGGTGGCTAAATTCTGCCCGAAGGTCTGCACCAAAGCATCCATTTCTCTACTCCTAAACTGGACGAGCACCTGAAAATGGCAATGTAACCCTGGAGAGAGCCAGCTGTGCTGGCCAACATCTAGGGCAGCCCCCATGCAGTAAGCCCATGGACTGCCCACACAGAGGCTCCTTGCTTTCACCAGCTGGGTCCTGCCTGCAAACAGACATCATGCCTTGGCCCCATGGGTTTCAGGCAGCTGCCCATTTCCCTATTTATTCCTCCTCTGACAACCTTCTTGCTCGTGGTCTCCTGGGGCTGCATCAGCAGTCATCCCAGCAGCACAGGATCACACCCTCCTCCTAAGTCAAGTGCAAAGTCAGAGGCTAAGCAGAGATTAAGGATCAGGTATTTTAGCTAGTGGACATCCTAAGAACTTGATCCAAATGGCTTGGCTTAAAATAAATAACCTATTTTCAATCAGGTTTTGCTTCTGATACACAGAGTTCCATGAGCAGAGGAGAGGAGAGGTAAGAGAGGGATGAAGCAAGGCTCTGGAGCAAATCCTCTGTGGTCATGCATGGCAGTAATATTGTACCAAGAAACAGGGACTCACTAATACTCATGTTTAAGCAATATGTCCTGGTTTTCCATCTATGTAGCATGCAAGTAGCCAAGTTCCATTGGCAGCTTGGGTTCTTGTAGAACTATTCCCATAAGGCCAGTCTCAGAGGAGAAAACTCAAGGGAATAACTGATTTTCCCCAGTGGTTTCATTGTCTTTCGAATCAGGCCTAAAGTGTTGCTGACACTAAAAGTATATGCGTTTTAGGCTGTACAAAATTAGCCATGCCCTGTAATAACCTGATCCAATTCCTTTGCAGTAGCCTCAGTAATACCAGTGTTAGGGTGATGCCAGGGGATGATGAGCCATGCTGGCTACACTTTAGTGGTTCAGGGAGTCAAACTTCTACCACTCCTGTCTAAGAAAAATGGGTTCATTTTTACTCCAGTAACCAAATCCCACTCCCCCATAAGCTGACAGGTACCTTCTCCCACAGAAATCCTGCCTTCCACAATCTGTGCCCTGTGCTGTGTGTCTGCATCAGCTGCACTTGCAAGCCCAGCTATTAATTTTGTTTTTCCCCTGTCATGGTCTGTCTCATGAGCTGAAAGGATCTGGAAAGCATGCTGGCACTTCAGCCCCTGGATGAAAGCCACTTGCACTGTGCTGAAGCCTCTGTTTTTGCCAGGCACATGACAAAGTTGGCCATCATGTCATTGTGGTGAAGAGGATCGGAACAAGAGCCTCTTCCGCAAACAGCCTGCGGTGCCAGTGCACAGGACCGGAGCTGCTGGGGCCCCACTGCAGGGAGAGCCTGGAGGATGAAAACAAGGAGAAGTCTCTCCTGCGTTTGCAATGTGGAAAAGGAGCTTGTGAAGGCACCTCTGAAGATATCTGCTCTAATCCTGCAAAAGCAAAGCCTCCTCACACAGGCACCTTTTCCTTGGTCCCGTTGTTTTCTCCCTTTCTGCTGGTGCCGATACCGATTCCTTCCCCAAGAACTCTGCCTGACAGATGAGGGCTCGGCCTCAGTGTACTCACCTTTAGCCAGTGTTTTTTAAAATCAGCCACCAAGCAACCTGTTGTTCAGCCAGGTGACTGCTGAGGCAGTTAGTTAGTAAGTTTTTTCTTCCCCAGACACCTGGGATGTCTCATTCACAGTAAGCTGCTTGTCCCCCCCTCCGCTGCCTGCTTCTGTGGGACACAGCGTGCCAGTGCTGCCCGAGTGACTGAGCACAGCCAGCCTGGGCTGCAGGAAAGCCCTCTGACTCTTGCTGGAGCCACCGGTGTGTAGTTTAAGGCATGACATCACCAGCTCAGTGCAGGCTTGAGCGATGACACAGCGGGGGCTGGGGCGCTTGGATGCCGGGGGCGGGGAGGGAGGAGAAAGAAAAAGAGAAGAAAAGAAAGGGAAGGAGGTTTGTTTTCTGTTTTCCTTGCTGCAAGTCTCAGCAGCACACCCTTGCTGTGTTAGAGCGGCATCTCTGCTTTCGGGACACTGTAAAATGCGTGGAATAAAAGGGAAACAATGACACTGCCTTACTCCCAGTCAAATCCTGCTTTACCGTAGGTAGTGGGAGGTTTGAACTCATTTCTCATCTTAATTCGCATGCCCTGGTGCGCCACCAGCTCCTCTCCCCTCCGGCACCAGGAGGGGGGGTCTCCCCAGTGCTCTCCGCCCCTGGGCACCGCGCCTGGGCTGCTGTGCCATGGTACATTAGAGCAGATCTAACCCTGTAAACCCCACCGATCCCTCCAGGGCAGGAAAACGCTGTTTAACGGGAGGGATGCAGCGGAGCACAGAGGCTGTGGAGCACAGAGACCACGGTGTCAGGGGCAGCAGTGGCAGTCAGCGGAGATATGGCAGTGTTTACCAGAGGTACCCCAGACTCCTAGTCCCCCAGATATTTGTTTCTGAGGGGTCCTAAGGACACAGATTTGAACCCGAGGCCTCCAGGGCCGCAGCCACAGCTCAGTCCCTGCTCGGTGTCCACACCTCATCACAAGCACCGCGTTTGAAGGGTCTCAAGCTGCTGTTTCCGCGCAGAGGGTTTCTTTCGTTTTCACTGATTTATTGGAAAGGTCTCGTGGCATCCCTCAGGATTTCTAGGAAAGGTATTTAAAAGAAAAAAACCTTGGATCTGTAGGTTTCCATCAAAATAACGGCACCTATGATGACAGGCAAAGTATAAACGCTTAGGCAGACAAAGATAAGCGTTGGCGCTGTGGCTGCCTATTTAAATCAGATCTCCACAAACGCCAGTCTGGACAGGACAGACCCAAAGCCTTTCTTGCTTGTTATGTGAGCCTAAGCAGAAGACCTTTATTTGAAGCTTATTTCTGCTTTCATATGTCACAGCAGCAGTATTCTCCAGCAGTGGAGGGCAGCTTTTCTCTAATTTTAGATCTTTCTCTCAAAAGATGGCAGCTGACAACGGAGACAGGCCTCTGAAAAGGATGGATTTGAAGGCTTGCCTTTTTACTAAAGATTTACAAGCTGTGCAGCGCGGTGGTTCTTGCGAGATCAAACCGAGTGGATTTCAGATTCAAATCCCACCCTACTTTGAGGTCAGACTCCAGGCAATGTGTCCCAAGCTGCTCGCCAACAGAAAGGCAGGCGTCGGGTTTTTTAACAAAAAAATACAAATTGTGAGAGTTAAGGAAGGGGAGCAGGAGCAGGGATAAATGATTTACACACAGCAAACCCACTAAGGAAGTCAAACAGAAGCTTTACTGTCTCCCCGTGCTCCAGGCTGGGTATGTCCGTTTCTAAACAGAGCTTGTCACATCTCAGTGGATCCTTTCAGGCAACAAATTGTCCTGCAAGACTCAAGGCAAAGCTTCTCTGTTTCCCTCATGAACAGAATATTGCACCTGTGAAAAGGCAGAGCCAACCCACCACAGTGGCAGAGGAAAGAAAAGCCCCACCGGGTCATCTGTAATCCCCCATATTTGTATCTACAGTGTGGTCTGATGGGCTTTCAACAGCAAGCTTAGGAGACACCTCAACAAGTTGCTTTACAGCGTCTCTTTAAATTATTAAGACACTTCAGTGAAAACCTTGATGTATAAACAGAGCATTTTGACTGGGTAACCTTGTGGCTTGTAATATTTTGCTATTGAAAGCAAAGTTTCCACAAATACTGAGTCAAAGTGGGCAAGGAGAAGCTACCAGCTGAGTTAGTTATGGGGTTGAGTTATTTTTTTTCTGCGGAGCTACTCTCTTATCACAGAAGTGTCACCTTCTGTCCTCCCTTGGAGCAAGTGATACATTCTGCCCAGGGCCCTTTTTTTGTCATCAGAAGGCAATGTAAAGCATCCATCTAATCCATCTGTGTATCTGCCTAATCTCATTCTGGCTGTTGCTGTGATGGCCAGATAACTGATATGAAAATTAGGGATTGTCTAGCAAGGCACAGCTTTCCTTCTGAACGACTTCCTATAGGGAGCGATCAATCTCTATTGCACAGAGAACTGCCCTGACAGACAGGCAGCAGCCTGGAGACCCAGCTTCCAACTCCCATATACATTTTGCATTCACTTCAATGTAATTTTTAAAAGGAATTTTGTATCGCACTTTGTTCAGGTGCACATTCATCATTTATCAATGTGTTGTGGAGTTGCAAACTTTAAAGGGATGTTGTAAGGCTAAAAACAATCTTGGCCCATTTCCCTTTTGCTAATCAGGTACTGACAGCCACACAAGCTGAGTGAAAAATGCCTGTCTCTGGTTTGCACTCCTTTTGCACAGGAGATGGAGACAGGGCAGAGCCCAACAACTCACAGAGGGGTTCAGAACCGTGGACCTTGAGCATATTCTTTTTGGAGCGTTGAGCAATTACTTCCCTAACTTAATAGCCTGAAATTTAAATATCTAATTTAGCTTTCAGCTGCATGTTATTAGCCTTTTTTTCCCCTTTCAGTTTGAATTGTAAAAAAAAAAAAAAAAAGTGAGAAAAAACCCCTAGGCTTCCCTCTGTAGCCAGGCCCCTGGTTTGTTTTCCTTTTCAGTCTGATGCACAAGGTTCCACTACAGATTTGGAAATGCTGCTGGAGAGTGTTCATTTACATCAGAACATGCTGTTTGCAACTGATTTTTAAAGCTCCACTCTCCTTCTCTATTAATTTTATGCTGTGAAATAAAATTGTGCAAAAAAAAAAAAAAAACATGCAATGATTTTGACAGCAAACTAAATAAGGGGCTCTGTAGGAGATGCCATCACTGATTTAGCCCGTTTTGTTTAGCTGAGAAGGAACAGGGGAACACTTGCTTTAAGAAAAATCTCTCTCCAAAGAACAGCAGCTGGGGAGGTGGAGGCTGGTAGGCAGTTGCTGACTGAGGAGTGTCTAAGCCTGGGAGCACTTACCTACAGGCAGTTGTGTTCCCTTTGGAGAGCAGGGAGCTGTGTGTGTTACTCTACCACCCAAAGAGGAAGACTTTCTCTTATCCTCCAAAGGGGCACTTTTCCAGGGGCTCATTGTCCCCTGCCAGCAAAGAGCAAATATCTGTCATCATCTTTTTCCTCTCTTTAGACTGTGAGTGCCTTAGTGCCAGCCTGTCTTTAAAATAACTTGGGGAGCATGCCTACAGACACATCTTGGCAAACGAGGGAAAGGGAGGAGTGCAGTGCAACCAGTCAGGCAAAGACTCTTGTTTTCTACTAGGAGCAAAAATGAAGCAAAGATCTTTGTCTGTACACTTGGGTCTCCTGTGATGAGACCATACGTGGAGGAGAGACTGTTAATACTGCTCAGATAAACAAGATATTCCTCTGCTTCTGCTGAAACAAAGCACCCCGAGATCGTGGTGGAGAAGGTAGTTTTTCCAAGAGCTGGAGCACAACCCTTTCCAGCACCGATGAAGGGACGCTTGGCTGACCTGTACACACACTTTCCCCTCTCCCCTTCTGACTTCACCTACTGGGAGGTGCTCACCCTGTGATCTCCGGGGAGGCCGCATCCTGCTCAGCACCCCTGGGACGGCTGGAATGCTCCCTGCTGCTAAAGCTGCTGCATGTGATCTTTGCATCTCCATCAGTCGGCAGTGCCATCGGCTGGGGACTGGCACTGCTCTCCAGTCTCCTTAGCACCAAGCACATTACCGGCACTCACAAATCATTCTCACAATAATTAGCAGCAATTAGTGACTTAATGGAGAGTCTTTGGGGATTCTTAAGCGTGCCTCGTGAGCGTGGGTTTTTTAGGACGGTGGAAGTTGAGAAAGCCCTGAGGAATGCTGGTGGCACCTGGCTGTCCCTTATCTCTGCGCCTGCCCGGATGCGTTTGTTTGTGTGCACCCTTCCCAGACATCGCCCCGCTGGGGGAATTCCACCTGGCAGCGCCTGTTGGCTTTCCTGGCCAACCCCGGAGCAGCCCCAGCGAACCTCTTGGCTGCTGCCCCCGCCTCGCCCACCCGCCCTCCTCCCACCCGTGACACCCGAGTGCAAGCCCGTGCGTGGGCACAGGGGGAAGCTCCAAAAGGAGGGGAGCGAGCTCAGCTGCTTACCTTGCCCAATAAGAGGGAAACGCGGTGGGAACCACTTTAAAATCGATTAATTTCCTTTGCCCCAGGAGGTCCTCGGCTCTGCCAAGGCTCAGACTCCCCGGTGGCGCTGGGCAGTCACACAGGGTTTGCTTGTTGAGGGCGCAAGGCATGAACTCCTCTGCCAAAAAAACCTCGCCTAATTAAATTTCTCATTCTGAAAACAAAAGGGGTTCTCAGAGGAGACAACGGGGTCTCCCTGAGGTTGTTACTGTTGGGCAGATTTTTGCAAGTCATTAGCAACCTCGGGAAATTGTTGATCAAATGGCTGAAAATGCAGCTTTCCAGTTTTCCAGTAAACCGAGCGTAGTAAGCCGCTGTGGCATAAGCATCTTCATAATGATGTTTCTGAGTTAACAGGAGGGGCCTGGGGTGTTTTAATTGCCTTAGTTTCTAAATAAATGTAAAGAGATTTGTACACGTCCTGGATGCAAACGACCTCTTGAAGAAAGGCTGACTGGCTTTCCTTGTGGATTTTGCCTCTGAAAGAAGGGGGGGGGAAATTCCCATTAACGCTGGGCTGTGAGCGCTGTACAAGCATGTGCCCAATACTGTAATTAATGCGGACGCTTACCACTTCTCATTTCGAGATACAACCAACACCTTTATATCTGTGAACCCCTCTCAGCTGCTAACGCAGGTTGTTAAGCACTCTTTCGTCTGGCTGATTTTTTTTTCAAGATTTTTGTGCTGTTTCACTGGCAAACGACAAGTGACATGAAGACACATCAACAGAAATAACACAATTACGATAGATGGATGGATGGATGGATAGATAGATAGATAGATAGATAGATAGATAGATAGATAGATAGATAGTCAGTCAGTCCTCAGGTAATTGCTATTTTTAGAAATTACACATTTTTGCCTTGCATGTGAGATCTCGTTTTATCTTTCTGTAATTATGGGCATTCTGCTATATAATAGGGTCTACTGCTGTATGACAAGTTATCTTGTTACATGCTGGCAGCAGTTTCTATTGCACAAATCAATGCAGGCATTGGAAATTTAAAACAGAATTTCTACCTTTATTGCCTAGTTTAGTTTCTACCTGTTCTCTGCAGGTATACAGGGAACATTAGTCTCAACTATGTCACTTCAGTCCAAATTCCAGATCACTATTTGCTTGAGGTAATTTTAATTGAGCTGGCTGAAGGTGAAACTCACCCCCATGAATAATAATACCTGCTCTTTTAGAAGAATGACAGAGATGAAAATAGAATTAATTCAGAGATCCAGTCCTGTGGTCTAGCCACTGGGCACACATCCTCCAAATTAGATAGGACAGAATGGGAGCTCCTTTGAAATTACCAGGCAAATGATTCAGAATGTACGCAAAAGAATGCTTTTCCATACCATACGTAATTGAACCGGGGAACTCACTGGCACCAGATAATGTGGAGGCCCCCAGTACAAACAGGTTTCAACAGGACTCAGCCAGAGTTGGGGAGATGGACTAACTGGTGCTGCAGGACAGAGAGGTTTGGCTGCAAGCTCCAGCTCAGACAGTCCTTCCAGCCTCACATCTGCCGGAAACTGAGAATGTGGCGACAAGATGGATTATCTTCTCGCCAGGTTTCTCTTACTCCCCATCCACCCTTGGCTGCTTTTGGGAATGCACTGCCAGGATGATCCAGAAACTTTGGTCTGACCCTGTGCACCACTCTCAGTTTCTGTGTTGCAATATGGTGCAGGTCAAGCCATGTGATCCCCAGGCACAGCAGATCACATGCATAAACAGTCAGTCCAGAGCTGATGTTTGCACCCTTTCTCCAGAGACAAGACTGTTCCACACATCTCTCCTTTTCTAATCACTGAGGTTTGTGGAGAGAAAACCATATTTTACCCGAAGGGGAATAGGCAAACCAGCTCATTCAACCCAGAGCTGGCTTTGCAGTGCCTCAGTGACCCTCCAGAGGAATTCAAGGCAGACTGCATTTTTGTGTGTGTGTGCTTGCTATCTTATCTTTGAAGTCCTTTGGGAGGCTGTGATCTGCTTTCAACTGATCTGAATGAAGTCTGACTGCAACATTTTTGTTTGAGGAAGCGATTGTGTGACCCATATACTGGCTAGATGTAAAGACCCCGCCCAATTCTGTCTTGTATTCAGCGCGTGGCTCCACAGTACATAACGTTTTCATTAGCATCACTACCAAACATGCCAGGTCAGAGTTCAGCCCTCCATCTTCAGTGGGCCCAGCACAGTCAGTGCTCTCACACCTCTCCTTTCTCTAATCCACCCACCCTGGGGCTCAGGAAACAGCTGTTTTTTCCAGCTCTTCCAGAGAAAGCTGGGAGTGTGGGTTTTCCCCAGTTCCTCCTTTCAGGACGGTATTTTCCCACGTGCAATCATTCCCCCTGTTCATTCTTCAGCAGTGAGCATACTGCCAGGGACTGGAAAGGACCCTGTGGTTCACCAAGCTGCAAGACTTGCAGAGGAACACTTGCAGAGGTGGAGATGACAAGACTACTAACAAAATACAATTATCCTGACACAGGAGGCTGGCTGACTGGGTCCCACACGGTGGCTGCCCACACAGCAATATCTCATTCAAGCATTTTCCCACTCACGCAATTCTGTAAACGCTTGTAGGTATCAGCTTTCCATAAATACTGTGGAGACAGACTATAAGTGATTAAGACATTTATTTTCTCTATAGGTGCCTACATCCCAAGGATGTCACTGGAAGAGTGCTGACTTTCCCTGTGTGCAGTGGCACCCAGGAGGCTGATTTCAATTTGTGCTCAGACTCCATCCCACACTCTGACTGTGTAAAGGAGATATGAATTGCAGACTAAATGCAGTGGTTCTCCACTAACTACCCGCAGTGGGTAAAATCCACCCTGCCAGGTCTTGCTGCAGAAGCTGTGGCACAGTTTAGACAGAAGGATGGTGGGAACAGCAGATCTCTTGCACTGCTCTGCCCTGAGAAGTTTTTCCATGCTAGCCTGAGAGTCAAAATGGAAAGCAACAGTCTAGGAGACAGATCAGAAGGGCTCACAGGTCTGAGGTGGGTAAAGAGAAGGAACCCACTGGCATGTAAAATGAGAAGCCTTCATCTTCGTTGTCTGTCTTGGCAGCAGTGCTTTTGGAAAAGATTTTTGGAGATTTTCATGGCAGATCATGGCACTGACTGACACAATGGTAATTCCCATCCTCTTGGTTCCTTCTGTGTCTGTGGAAGGCAAGGAAAAGTTTCCTAGAGCGTGAGTGGGGTCTGCATGATCAGACCCTGCAGTGCCAGCAGATCAACTCAGCCATAGCTCATCCCTGCTGTTTGCCTGAGCTAGCGCAAATTCTCACCTCACTAAGGGGAAGCACTTCCAACTTACTGCAAGGTGATCTTGTTTGACTCAGAGTTCTTCAAATATAACAGTATCCTTTGTGACACAACTGTACCCATTCACCTGGCTTTTTTTTAATTGAGAAATACTTAGCAGCACCTGTTGTGGAAGTACAAGTGACTGATGCCAGAAGAAACAGTTTCTATAATGGACCAGAGTTCATCTACAGATCCTTTACTTACAGAGGCAGAATTACATGACTGGGGTTTATATAAGTGTGTGTACTAAGGATGATGGACTTGGGTCCACTCTTCTCTTGGGGGAACTGTGATATTTGGAGAATCCAGAAAACAGGAGGTAGGGCTGTAAATGAGCCTGTTACATGGCAGACTGCTGTACTCAAAGACTCCTTTTTTGTAGCAAGAACTTGTTTCTAAGCTGAGCTTTATTTGTCCTAGTTTGCAGACACTTTAAGGTTCTTCTGGAAATGCAAAGCTCACAATGGTGCTCTGGAGACAAAATTCAGGAACAGTCTGTTCCAAAAACCACCAAAATGCAATGGAGCGACCCACCAAGTTTTGGGTAACACCCAGACAGCTGGACAGTGGACAATTCAATTTGCTCTAGGATAATGAAGAAACTGGCTACCAATGGCACAGGTTCACATGGGACTCCATTGCCAACATGGTATCTGTGAAGTGTGTCTGTGCCCTAAGCATCCCTCAGAAGGACTGAGGAAGCTCAGAGAGGCATGACCTGAACTATTCTACTACCCTCAGGCAGCAGCTGTATTCCCCTGACCGGTGGTCATACCCATCAGTGGAGATGAAGCACTGGACAAGTGACCTCAGAGGTGCCACAGCAGGTTTTGCAGTTTGACAGGAAATCCTTCTCCATGTCTCTGCTCCCTTGGCTTCAGCACAATTACTGCAGCAGTTGGGGTGTCCTTGGAGGGACCTACAGCCCAATGCTAAATTCATTTATTTCTCTGATTGGACTCTGCCTACCTATTTACCTATCTATTTACAACACCGTGTGTCTCTCCAGCCTCCCATCGGCACTCCCTTGTTTTCTTTTCCCATTGCCAGCAAATAGTAGAATGTTTAGCAACAGCTGCCTGGGAGCACCCACAGTCCAGGACAGCTGGAAAGCAGAGGATAAAGAGACTCTCCTAGTAAAAGGCAAGAACAGCGGATCATATTCCCTTGGGCAGAGTGGAAGTTTAGCCCTGGTCTCCCACGTACCAGTCACTTCCTGCTCTCTGCTTGTTGGCACATAAGAAAGAAAGATTATAAAAATACAGGCAACATATTCATAAAGTGTCATATAAATTGGCCTTGCTCCAAATATAGATTCCTGCTTTGAGCAGGAAGGGCATAGTTTAATAATTTTTATGATATTAACTCCTTTTGTTCCAAAATACCTCACTTTTTGAAAAAAGGTGTGTGTGGTTTTTGGTCTATCCTCTGAATTGTACTCAATGAAACAGGCACTTTTTATCAGCAAATGTAATCACAATGACTTAGGAGAAGAATTTGAGAAGAGGCACATGTCTCATTGGAACTGCAAAGGGAATTTAAGTAAGTAAAATGGGTAACTTGTGCTACAGTCAGGATGTGATGTAGACCTGGAGTCAGTCTGGTACTTGCAGGCAACCTGCTGAACTGAATCTGGGACTATTAACACCACATTTTGTTTTATTAGTGTTGTAAAATGTCCTGTCTGAAGTAGTAGTCAGGATTTAGGAGTGGGTTGATATTGAAAAAATCCATGAATTGATTATGGTGTTTTTCAAAATTTCTGAACTGCCAGCACTGTTGTGTTCGCTCAGTGTATCTGCAGAGAGAGGCTGTTTGAAGCATGGGTGGCTTTTTTAAACTTTCTTCCTCATTAACACATTTTTTTATCCAGTGAAGGATGTAAATAACACCATGTGAGTTCAGCCACCAGCCACACTCTTCCAGTGGCAAATTCACCACAACTGCCCCACTGAGGAGTCCTACGAAATAGCTTGCAAGGCCTGACTAGGCTAAACTTTGTTCAAAAGAACCAATGGAGGAACCAAAGGAACATGAGAAAAAAACCCTACCTAACCTTGTGGCCAGAGATCGAGGATGAATTCATCTAGGGATTTGCACACCCTTTTTCCTCCTGGGGATTTGCCTGCCTTGGCTGTTGACTGATGTCTTCTAGGAACAAGATGCTTCTCCTCCAGCAGCACAGGGCACCAGAATCACTCCAACTCAATCCTGCCACAGAATCACCCCGACCCAAGGTCACCAGCCCCCGCTGCTTCCCCCTGCAGCCGGGTCTTTCACAAAAACACCCCCCTGAAAGCCTTGATTTGGCCTCGTTCTCTGCCTGAACTTCATCCAAGAAGAGCACGGGGCTGTACAGCTGCAGGTGATGTTTGGAAAATGTTGTTCATGAAATGTAAATACTTGTAGGTGATTGCATAGATAATAGGGTCTCATGAAGGAACCGCTTGATATGTCAGTGTTAATACCTGCAACCCTCCATTCCCCCGGTGTTTGTATGCGCAGTACATATTTTGCTTATAGAATACAGAGCAGGGTTGTAATAGAGATGTCTTCAAGCTACATTTATTTGATCTATTTGTTTTTACATTATTTTTATGCTACTAGTGAATGGGCTGTTTGGGAATCAAAATGCCAAAGCTGAGGTATGAACGGGATCGCTCATCTCCATCCCCCATCATCCGTGATAAAGAAATCAGAGTGGTATTGATTGTGCCAGAAAGGGGAACAGAGTACACTAAGTATGCAAGTCCATGCTAGTCATTTAACACCTCAGAAAAGGTGATATTTTTGCTTTACCTTCCTGGCAGTTTAGAGCTGTGCTGTGTACTGTGGGACAACATCATGTCTTTTGGGAAGACACAGTGGGAAATACCTTTCAGTAAACATCATTAGCAAGCAGCTTCAGCAAATATTGGTGATCATGCCTCATTCAAGGTTGAAAAATGGCAAGGGAAAGATGTCTTTCTTTAACCAGCACACCACAGGCATTCAGACCCCTGCAAGGAAGGATCCTGGCAGGGCTAGTCCCAGGCTGTCAGTTCCTGAACCATCAATGTCTCCTTGTGTCCCAAGGGCATTTCTCCCTGGTCCTGATGACTTCAGCAGGTTTGCTGGCTGTGGCTTTAGCAATTGCCACCCCAGTGAGAAGCTGCCCCTACGACTGGCCTCACCTGAAGGCACATTATCTGTCACCTCAGGGGTGCTGAGATGCACATCCCAGGGCTGACTTCTGTTTTGGAGGTACCCGGGGTGAGTGCTGATGCTCAGCTGGCTTCAATGGACCCCCAAAAAAGTGTTATTTCAACCAAGATAAATGTGCAGTCTGCCACTAGCATGCTTTTGGCCAAATTACTGTCAGGCAGCGTGGCCTGTCGTCCCCCCCATGGAGACTGTGGACAGGGCAGCCCCATGTCTGTAAGATCCTGGAACCCAAACACCTCTTCCTCTTTCTGTCATAGTTGCTGCTTCCTGCAGTTTCTTTTCTTTTTGTTTTCTGTGCTCCTGGACGAGGTCAGCCAGACTTTGGCTCTCTTTCTGCTGAAGCTGAAGACCCATTACCCCTGTTGTGCAGAGCCTGAGGGATTTGCATTTATCACTGCCCCATGTGTTTAGACCTTACTGAAAGTGCTCCTTATCTTTCTCACCCATTGAGCAAGGGATGTAATAACTTCCAAGCCCTTACCAATACTCAGGATATGAACATTGCCACTTCCAAACAGCCTGTGACACTGCGTCCATCACCTTGCATCTGTCACATCTCAGCCCTGTGGGAGCTCTGCTCAGACCAGCTCCAGGCAGATACACATGGATTATGTATCTCTGCTTTGAAGCAGAAGATTTTATTACTTTCTTAATGGTTATAAAATACACTCTTAGGTCTGTGTGTGTTTTATCCTCTTCTCCTTCTGGGAAGTGCAAAAAACAAGGCCTGAGAGTTTAAGAGCAAAGATTTTTTTTAAATTTTTTTTTTTTTTTGGTATAGAGAGGGGTTCAAGGTCAACGTGTGAAAAAGTTACTTCCAGCTCCTCAAATAAGCTATGGAGGTGTCACTGGCCTGCGACATACAGCTACTTGAGGGACAAGCTTATTTGCACAGGAAAGGGTGCATGTTAATCGATCTGTGCATGTACAAATGAGCGTGACCATGTGTGGACAGACCAGTAGATAGCAAACAGACAAGAAACGGAAAGTTGAAACAAAAAAAGGACAATGGCATTTCAAAAATGCAAGCCTTTGTTTTTATGGTGCATTTATAACAGGCTATGCAGAAGTATGTACCCCCATGTGTTAAAGCAAAATGAGATCTGCAGGGAGGCACCTTTTATCAGGTAATACCTTTTATGAGAGCAGCTGAAAACAGCCTGAAAAAAAACAGATATATTGGGACACACAAACATTTGCTTATGCCAGAGCAGAGGTTTCTCCAAAGATCTGACAGAAAGCCCATGTATCAATTAAACTTGTCTGCTTTTCATGACTTTCAGTGGTTACAGTTGCTGTCAGGCCAAGGGATGCAGCTGCCAGGAACAGCTGGGAGCTGGCAAGGGACCCTGCATCCCCAGGGATCCCTGCATGCTGTGCTCCCTTCCCCTGCTGCACTACTCACTCCTGCAGACAGCAGCTCCTTGTCCAGTCTGAAACCAGGGCTGCCTGGAACATCTTTTCCAAGGAAAATGTGTATTTGTGTTGTTAGACACATGCTCCACAGGGGTATAGTCAGCACATCAATGGACTTCAGCAGACTCCTCAGACTCCATTTTCCTCCCAGAGCTTGGACCTACATTCTGGAGATGCCCAGTTTCCCCAGTTTTCCCAGTTTACCAGGATGGAAGTGGTCAAGAAGGGTTAGGAGCCTTGAGGGTCTCACAGAGTTCACAGAACCTCCTGTGATTGGAGTCAGACCAATCTGCTCAGGAAGGTGTATTTGGGGGATCCTGAAATGGAGGACAGAATAGAACAGAACACAATCATTTAGGCTGAACAAAACCTCTAAGGTCACTGAGTCCTACCATTAATCCAGCTCTTCAAGTCCACCCCTAAGTGCCACATCTGTACGTCTTCTAAATAGCTCCCTGGGACTCCTGTTCCAATACTTGACAACCCTTTCAGAGAAGAAATTTTCCTAATATCCAATCTAAACCTCCCCTGCAGCAACTTGAGGCCATTTCTTCTCATGCTTTAGTTTGTTACTTGGGAGAAGAGACTGACACCCACCTGGCTACAACCTCTCTTCAGGTAGTTGTAGAGATCAGTAAGGTCCCCCCTGACTTTCCTTTTCTTCAGGCTAAACAACCCCAGCTGCCTCAGCTGCTGCTCATATAACTTACTCTCTAGACCCTTCCCCAGGTCCATTGTCCTCTTCCCCAGCATCTCAATTTCTTTGTTGTTGTGAGGGGCCCAAAACTGAACACAGGATTTGAGATGCAGCCTCAGCAGTGCCAAGTACAGGGGGATGATCACTGCCCTGGTCCTGCTGGCCACACTATTGCTGATACAAGCCAGGATACTGATCTTGAAGTCAGTGCTTAACTCAGGGGTGCTCACCCTTGGGGGTTTCCTGGTGCACCTCCCGTGATCTGCGTAGCCTCAAAATAGGTTTGAAAAGGTCAAAATAGGTTTGAAAAGGTCAAAATAAATTGTTTGGACCTTCCAGCGTGTGGGGGAGAAACTGTTTACTTCTATTTTGCACCCCATTTTTGTTCCACAGTGGAATGAGAGTTTTTTGCACCTTTTGCTGAAATTTGGGAATGTCTTGTAAACTCACCATTCCTCGACCAGTTCCTTCCACAGCCCTTCCTTAACAGCAGCTTTGCAGACTCCTCTGGGCACGCTGCCAAATGGAAGGGACACTTTCACAGGAGCACAGGGGAGAGGTGAAGAGAGGCTGTTTGATTCCCTCCTATCTCTATATTTGCACCAACAGAAGCTAAAAAAAGAAGTGCTTCTGTACCTACAGTTGCACTAAATATAACCATCTCGCTGGTTCTATACATATACATCTTTAAAAGCGTGACATGTGATACTTGCAAAGAGCTGAGCCTGGAAAATAAATTACGGTGCCAGAGGGCCAGACCTGTCAGTCACTCCGTGCAAGGTAAACATCTGATTGATTTGGTCCTAGAGAATGGCTGACTTTTCTCTTTGTTGTCCCCTGACATAACAAACTTACCGCATTTTCTGGTTTACAAACAAACAAACAAACAAAAAAAGCTCAAAAATAATAACTGATACAATCTGAAAACCTGGGGAGGGCTAAGGATCTGGTGTAGAGATTTTGGTTCATTTAGGGTTAAAGCCTCCAGCCCGCAGCACCAGTGATATCAGTCACTAATAGTAACCTTGCGTAGCTGCATGCATTAAGGTGGTATTGGATGATAAGGCAGAAGAGCGAAGCAATCTGTTGGGCTACAGCTGAAAATAGAGTCACTGCTGCACAGGGAAAAGCTTCATTCCCTCCCTGGCTCTTTCTTCAGAAATGAGAATGCAGGGAGTCATGCCGAGGGAAGGGAAAATCTGATTTCCCACTGCTAAGAGACAGGGTGGCACTTGTGAGAAGGATTTCAAGGTCGCGGTGGCGATGCTATCAGCGGTGATGAGGGAGCCCAGCAGACAACAGGTGAAGGCTTCCCGGAGGTGGCGGTGCGCTGCAGAGGGAGGTCATCTGATAGCTGTGTCAAGCTGCCTGCTGGGGGGGCACCTTCAACCCTTGTTTCCCAGGTAGATGCATGGGAATGTGGCCATCAAGGTGACAATGAGGAGGGGTGAGAGGTAGAGGAGCTTTATGTGTCTGTAGATAACTCCGTCTATGGTCATGCTCCATGAAAGGACTTTACTCACTTTTTTACACCTTCCCCCTTTGTCCCTGGGTACCTCCCTGTCTGCATTTGCACTCTGACATACAGGAATCACACCAGCTGGTATTGTCTAGGTACTCCATGCAACAACATGGCTCTGAGGTAGGGGCCATCCTCACACCCAGGTGGTTGCA
Organism: Empidonax traillii; assembly: GCF_003031625.1. NCBI lineage: Eukaryota > Metazoa > Chordata > Aves > Passeriformes > Tyrannidae > Empidonax > Empidonax traillii. Next base: position 3,274,357 of record NW_020955194.1, on the reverse strand, counting down.
CCCAAGGACAGGCACAGTCCCCTCTGTGTGGCTGCAGACACCCACCATCACACCCACCATCACACCCACCAGGCAATCCTCCAGCATCCCCTTCCCCCTCCACTGACCACTGTCCTGGTAAACCTTCTCCCACTGCGGGCAGGTCCTGAGATGTCAGATGGGGAAAGTCAGTTTGGGAACAAACACATTTTTCCTTGAATCACACATATTCAAAAGCAAATAAAAGAAATGGCAGAGAATCAGGAGGCTTGGCCAAGGCCAAATGAGCTCTGGTGGTGTTTTAAAGGCAGTGCACTCTCAGAATTGCAGCTCTGTGAGTAAAAGGCAAGGAGCTGAAAGCAGGACTCTGTATTTCCACTGATTCTCTTTGTTCCAATTGTGTTCCGCCTACAACTCTAATCTTGGACAAACCACTTACCAGCTTGGCACCTCTGTTTGCTCCTCTTCATGTGACAAAGAGAAGTCACGAACCATTTCACAAGCTTGCATTAGAGTTTCATAACTAACGTTTATATGGGTCTTGGAGATCCCTTCCTGAGAGGTACCACATCAAAGGTGCAAATATACACAAAAATGGTTCAGGGAGTACAAGAACTGGCTTTTGCAGCGGGGCTGATGAAATGAGGGCAGCAGTGTGAGCAAAGGTTGCACAACCCAGTCAGGATATGTTCCAAGATGATATACTGAGACCTTACTAGAGGGCAATGGAAATTTCACCCTGTTAAGAACTGGTACAAGGCAATCAGGATGTCATGAGCTTAACCTGGACCACCTTTCCTTAATTATCTGATTTGGGTGGAGAATTAAAAAATGCCACTTAGTGTGGCAACAAGCACTCTGACCTACCACTTCGTTTTTTCACCAGCCCTTTTTGTCCTCATATGCTTTTGCTCTCCAAACTCCAGAGCTGATCTGGACACTTGAAAGCCTGCAGTCAAGGGTTTCTCTGATTATGCCAACACTCATCAGTCCCACTGGCAGAAATACGTACAGATCCTTGGTGCTCTTTTGTAATTAGGGAACAAGTATATTCTTGCAGATTAAGCACTGGGGAGGTATGTGGGAGATCTGGATTAAATTACCTCTGACAAAACCTTCTTGCAAGAACTTCCATAATGCTGAATCTCTCTGTAAGTACTTGTACCCCTGAATACCACATTCCTATTCCATATTCAGTGAATTTGCCCTGTGATACCCACATAAACATTTTTGGTGCTATGGGCTACCTGACCTGCTCTGTGCCCTGACATCTTATCTACCTTATGTATATAAATAAATAAATAAAATATACTTCTTGTCATAACCACAGAGCTATGTAGCTATGGGGGCCCAAGTAATCTTATAATGTAAGGGAGCTAGGACTCATATGATATTCTGTTTTGTTGTTTGGGTTTTTTTCTAGTGCCTCTCTCCATTTCTCAGTTTTCCACTGCCCCTCACTGGGAAATTGAGGACTGCCAGGGGTTGACACCCAGGTGTTTTCCTGGCTGCTAATTTGTAGCTTCAAATAAAAAAGAAAAGTGGAGCTGACTTGTAAGGCCAGGTAGGGCTCACGTTGTTCCATCAGGGATCAGTGGGAATGAGAAGGTGCTTCTTATCCCATGCTGGCCCTGAGCAGTGGGAAATTGAGCAAATAGCTGCCATCACTGCACACCAAAGCTGCACTCTACAGACCTGAAACACCCTGTCTAGTGAGATGAGTAACAACTCCTCTCAGACAGAGAGTGAAAATGAACTGAAAAAAAATTGCAACCAAGCCAAAGACAGCTGGAAAAATCCTGCTCTTTTGCCTTCTTTTGACTGTTTTCTAGGGTAAGATCCCAAAAGCTGTATCTTGACCGGGGAAAGCCCAGTGCAGCTTCACTGGGACCATAGCACTGCACTGGCTGCTGCCACTGCTTGTGTGCATGACAGCTGGGCGGGGAGTAAAGGCTATTGCTGGTGTGGGGGCAAGGAGAATCAGAAGAATCATCTAAGAATCAGTGTGGATGCAGCTACCTGTACTTCATTTGGACCAAAAGCCCTAGCTGTAATGGACAGGACATAAATACTTAAAATAGTCCCCTGTTGGACACTGAACTCTGCGTGTGCATTGCCAAATAGTTATTACAGCTCTACCACTTTCACTGTTGCCTGCCTCATCCAAAACTTTCCTTGTAGCATGGCTCAGAAGTCTTTTGCCGTTTTAGGGCTTTCCAGACAACACCCACGTTATGGCAATAAACACTCAGCATCACATTTAAACACTGAAAATAGGGGGTTTTTAGCTTCTGAGCTTGATCAGAGAAAAAAAGACAACGCACTACTACTTCAATACATGGAAATGTTTCAAACAGAAATTTAAAATCTTTTTTGAAGTCCCTTTTTTAAGAAACGTCACATCATGGCTTCCCACACCGGCAAATCATGCAGGCTACTCTTTGTAAAAGGAAGATAGGAATGAATCATTTCCCAAGCAGACACATTGCTCAGTGTCTAGGGGTCTGCTGTTGGCCATGCCAGGTTGTGGCTTACACGTCATTAGTGACCTGAGAGGTCAGGGGACACAATCTCCAGCCTGGCTGCACACTGTGTCAGGACCCCTGCCCAAAGAAGCCCTTGTAAGTGGCACATGACATGGCCCCAGTGCAGGGACTTGGCTTCTCTCTGAGTACAGTGATCCCAAGGAGACAGGAATGCTCCAGCATGTGGCAGTGGCCCAGACATGGTCTATTTGGCATGGTGAGCAGTAATAACACAGGCTTTGGTCTACATTATTATGGCCTCAGCCTGGGCTGTGCTCCCAGCCCTCTTTGCAGCATTCATGCAGAAAACATGCAGGAAGGACAGACAACTTTAGGGTCAGAGCATGGGACAAGAAATATGGGGAATTGGTTGCCTTTAGGGATCAGTCATAAACTCCTTGTGTGAGAGGGAAACTTCTCCCTGCTTCCCGGTCATGCAGAAGAAAACCTTTCCCCTAACACAGACCAGGGCTGTAGAAAGTACCTAAGCAAAGCCAGGTCTTTCCCTGGCTGTAGGAACTGCCCAAGCAAAACCAGATGCTGCTGTTCTTACTCCTCTGCTACCTCTTTCTGCCCTCCAATAGAAATGTAGTGCTGTAATATAAAATGAGGTCCAGCATTTAATCCAGCTGCAAACACAGAGACATGAAGAAAGCTTGTGGCACTCACTGTTTCCCTTACTCCATCATTTCCATTTCTAATTTTGTATCTAGATTTTGTGTTTATCTTTCTTGAAGCCATTCAGTGCATGCTGGGATTTTAATGCCTGGAAGATGTATTAAGTAATGAGCCTCTTAAGCACAGCCGCATCCCCTCAGGTGTCTCCTGGGTCTCCTGTGGGATCAGGCTCTTTCCTACTTTTGTCACTGGCATAAGGCTGTGCCAGCAGGGTGACCACCACAAGGATTAAAACAGGGTCAGAATTAGTTCAAGATTTTGATTACTGAGGCCAGACCTTAAGGAAAGTGGCAGAAATCTAGAAAGGAAGTTGTACCCAAGCAGCACAGTGGGTGTCCTGGTTTATTGTGAGTTCTGCAAAACTGCCCAGCACTGCACTGAGCACCACAGATGCACCCAGAGCTAAAACTCCAGGAGAGCTGTGCTATCTCTGTTTTTCCTCTGGTTTTTTTCCTGTGCAAAGCCAACTCGCAAATCTCAAGGTTTTATCCTTTGGCAAGGTTTGGAAGGAAGAGGGGAGAAGCAATATTACGGGTAACCCAGAGCCTCAGGCTGATGTTCTCAAATCCCAGAGGAAAGGAGCCAGGAAAGGGTAAAAGGGAAGTGGGAGGAGAACTGGGGTTCCGGGAATTGTTGGCTGCGCATACAGGAAAAACAAAATTGCCCTCCCTTTCTCAGTAACAGCAGCAATGGAGATGCTTTGTTGTAAACACTGAGAACATGTATGTCTTCAGTCGTGTGCCTACACGTGTCCATGCTTGCAACAGTGACCAAGGAAAAGGCTGAATTCAGTTAAATCTGAATTGTTTGCCAAGCTGCACATTTGATAGAGAGTCAATAGCTGTTGATAAACACTTTCCTACCCCATCCTCTCCTCTGCACCTAAAATATTAACCACTGTGCAGCCTCACAGTCTCAGCAGTTTTCAGATAGCTCCACTGCTTCTATGTTTCACAGAGAGCCTGAAGCTCCTGGGGCACTCTGCAGTGAGCAGTCAGCAGTGCTCCACCCGACACTGATGCCTGCTTCCTAAGGATGGAGATGTTCAGGAACAACAGGAGTGATTCCGGGTGATTTACTAATGAACAGAGGTACAACAGAAACATTGCCCACCTTTTATTAAAAATCATTTCCAGATAAGAAATAAAGGACAGGAGGGTTCTTTCTTCTGAAATTATGTTTTGCAGAATGGAAAATGCAAATTGGCAGAACAGTTCTTCGGTAACAAACTGATTTTAAAACTTCGCATTCCTGATTTCTTTGCAATCTCCCTTTCTGTGCAAATTGTAATGTTCCTGCACCTGGGGGTTCAGTTTTGGCCAGTTTCAAAGAGAAAATGAGTTTCTACCTTGCAATGCTTTATGAGGATGCCAAAGATAATACTTGTATTTATTTCATCAGTCTTAATCTTATCTTTTCTAGGAACTTAGCAGAAGTGTCTAAGCTAGCAGACTAAGTCTTTTGCATAGTCTGTGGAGAAACATAGGCATCAAAGAAGAGTAATTTATTCAGACTCCCAGCTCCCTTCACTGGCCCTCAAGGCTACACAGCTTCCTAAAGTAGACCATGCTCCTTTCATACGACTTCAGTGATATAGCAAGAATTAGGTGCAGTAGACCCAGACCTAAGTGACTAGTGTCATACTGGGAGCCTGTGGAAGATTAAAATCTAAAATCATGTTTCCCTGGGTCCTAAAATATTCCATTCTAATCAAATTATTTTGTTGGTTTGACTCTTGCACCAGCAAGGTGGCAGATAATTTCCTCTTGGAGATTTAGGTTTGTCCAAGTTAAAAATCTGCAAGAAAGATGCAGGTGAAAACTTTGTAGAATTGCACCCCTTGTCTGATGCAGAAATACAAGGCCAAGAGCAGAAGCAATCATCCCAGATCCCTCAAAGCAGCCTAATCCCAGTTATCAAACATCCTGTTAGATATACTGGGTCAAATTTAGTCCTGCTGTAAACTAATGCAACAGTGTTTAGAGGAGTCTGGCTTACATCCATTGATGATTATCTATTTGCCTCTGTTTGCTTACATAAATGACCTCAGGAAAAATAATATTATTCATTTGGGCGATTTCTTTATAAAAGCAATCAATTATATTTCAGATGGGCTTTATAAGTTTAACTCCAAGTGTATTGCACTTAACAAAGGTTCTCTCATTTCTATGGGCTATGCAAGAGGACCCTTATGGACACTGTGACTGTCATTTGTCACAGTTTTCACCTGCTTCTTTCTTGCTGATTTTTGACTTGAACAAACCTAAATCTCCAAGAGGAAATTATCTGCAACCTTGCTGAAGCAAGAGTCAAAACAACAAAATAATATCATTATAATGGGATGTTTTAGGACCCAGGGAAACATGATTTTAGATTTTAATGTTCCACAAGATTCCAGTATGACATTAGATAAGTCACTTAGGTTTGGGTCTAATTCTTGCTATATCACTGGAAGTCCCTATGAAAGGACTATGGTCTACCTTAGGAAGCTATGTTGCCTTGAGGGCCATTGAAGAGAGCTGGGAGTCTGAATAAATTACTCTTCTTTGATGCCTGTGCTTCTCCACAGACTATGCAAAAGATTTAGTCTGCTAGCTTAGACACTTCTGCTAAGTGCCTGAAGAAACCCAGGAATAGTCCAGGCTTTGACCTTTGCATGGAGTTGTTTCAAATGTGCAGAGATACTTAGCATTTAGTCCACAGAGTAGCACTGCCAAGAAAAATATTAAATATAGTGAAGTAATGAGATCCATCCTTCTATTCCTGATAGAGAGGTGGATGGGTATGTAGACTTTAGAGGAAAATCAACTTCTGACACGGAAGTTGACCTGGGTCTTTTAAATCTGCGCAGGATCTCCTTAGGTTTCAGAATATTAATAAGCCTCCAGAATAATGGCATAACTGAATTTTGTAGCTAAGATGACTGAAGGTCAGAAGAGAGAATATTACCTCTCTATACAAGCCTTGCCTTGGTTCAGAATAACACAGTTTGAGATTGAAGTTTGAGATTAAATCCCAGAGTCCACATTTTGGGATGATGTGTGAAATTCAATGTGAGCATTTGCAAAGTGCTCATGTTTACATTTCTCCTTGCCTCTTGTTATCTTCCATCATGAGGTGCAGGTGTTAGAGCACAGCTACAACCTCGCTGTACTCTCTGTGCTGTTATGAGCTTTTGATCACTTTAATCACTGTACTTAAGAGTAGTTTGATCTATTTTTTCCAACTAATTTGACATTCTACAAGGTAAGAAGGTAATTAGTGATGTCTGCTCTACTGAAAGAATATGGTATTTCACTTATTCCCCCAAGAGCATTATAGTTTGGATATAGCCACTGTTAGATAGAAAACAATGCTTCCTTCTTAAAGAACGAGAAATAAAAGACAACTTTGAATAACCTCATTATGCAGCTTGTTCATGTTTTGGTTTAGGTCTGTCTTTGATTCAATTCAAGCAATGAATTTTAGCTTTCCTTTGCCCTTGTATGTCCAGTTGCTGGAGCAGTCAATGCTGGTTATGCTACGTGTCTCTCTCTTGTGTATGTTTGTTGACTTCATTTGGCAATAGGCTCAGGTACATGGCTGAAAACTAGGTTTTCTTGTTTGGGACATGGTTTTGCATCCCTAGGATGTTTTAAGCAGGAGGTTCTGCTACTTTTACTGCCTGATCTTATCTGAGCCACTTAGAAGGTACCAGCTGTCTAAGTATTAGCTAATCACACAATTTGTGTGTGCATAAAAGATAGCAGTAGCATCAGAGGGGTAATGCTTTCACCTTCCCGAGGGGACTCTCTGGCTCTGTGACCTGACAGTGTTATATGGCTCATTGCAGAACAACACTGGTCTGCTGCTTCTTGAACAGCAAGCCTGACCTCTCTTTAGACAAACCATCTGCTTTCTCTGCCCTCTCTCACTCTTTCTGATCTACAGTCACAAAGGAAAAGGGGTGGTCAGCAAAACTTCAAACACCGAGAAACCTTTCAGCCTGGATTTGCTGAGGTGCCTGGGATCCCAGCCTCCCCTGGGAGGTGGTGGTTGTATCAGAGCTCTCCAGTGTGTTCACAAGGAGGAGATCCTTTTGTAGCCAGCCAGGCAGTTTCTTTCCTCTGAAAACTGGGCATGATGCACTGCTAGGGGCGGGCTGAATGGAAACAGAGGTTGCTTCAGAAGCTCCTTTCCAGGTTTTGATGATCAGCACACTTTCCAGTGCCAGCAGCACTCTGAAACCCACTTCAGGATGGCAGTGTTGGTAAAGCATTTGCAACGTCTCACCACAAGCGCCCTCTCACCCTTCCCTTTTGCAGAGGTCCAGGCAGTCCATCCCTCCCCATCAGCCCACAATTGCACTGTTGGGAAATGAGATGCTGTTAGGTCAGTGCTGTACCACTGAGCAGTCCCCTGCGTTGCTTCTTGTTTCTAAGTGTAACAGTGGGAAGGCATTGAATGTATTTGGATTTCCCTTTGCCCGGGTTGCTCTGCAAGGAAGGAAGTGCTGTGTGTCACTGCCCATTAGAAATGGCCAGGTTTCACGGGGTAGATTCAGCTGAGCTCAGAACAGCAGAGTGGGAGGCAGGGGATCCTCAGCTCACCAGGACAGACTGGCCACTGTTCTTCTGCTCCCCGCAGTTTCCTTCTCTCCATGGAGGTGGGCTGAGAAAGCAAAGAGGTGGGGGGATTCAGGTCCATCTCAAGACACCTCAAGGTCTGTCTGAGGGCAGGGAAAATGTGCAGCACTTCGTTAAACTTCCAAACTTTAGTTTCTTTTAAGAATTCGAATAGCTGCTGTTGCTTGTATAAATCCTGCAGCCTCCCTAGCAGGAGCAAAGAGCCTCATGTGTAGCACACACAGCTCTTTGGAGCACCCCAGGGCTTTACTAATTCTTTGCACCTATGCTACAGTAGTGTGCAGAGTTCCCCATGAGTTCTCCAGGCCTCAGTGTGCAGATGCTGGACTGCAGCCAAACCTGGCCCTAGAGTGGTTGGAGCCTAGATGGCTCCAAGTCTTCCAGCTGCTCTCAAAAGCCTGGGAGTGACACCTTTAATGTTCCTGGAACCAGCTGATGCCAGTAGGGATTGAGCTGAGCAGCCCAGAGCTGCTCACACCACTGTGACCTGCAGTCCCTATTTAGCTTGTACAGTAAGGAACAAAACGAGGGTTACCTGTTGTTAGTGCAGAAGGTCTGTCTAAGTCCTGATCTCTATCAGTCATGGGATGAACTGCTCAATATACAACAAATTTTGTTGCAAATGAATGGCCAAACCCCCAGTGCTCCTCAGCTAATAGGATTTCTTCCACCAGCATATCCTAAGTGAAACCATTAGCCTGTCCATTAGAATGACAGGACAGATGGCTATCTGTGGATGGACAATTGTTAGAGGAGCAGTGTGGGGTTCTTCTTACTCAAGAACTGCTGCTATGTTTGATCTTATACTACAGAAACCACATACTTCAAAGGCAACAGGATCTAGGCCATAAGGAAGTGAAGATGGGAAAAAATCAATCCGCCTTATCAAATAAACCTGTGTCTGGAAGCACGTGCCTAAAATAGTGATGTATTCTTTGCATGCATAAAAATTAACAGTCTGGTGAGAATCAGTATTTTTTCATGATGATGAAGTCCTGGGGAACCCATGTGCTGTTCATTATCAGAGAGTCCAGGCCCAAAGCTGGTACCTACATACAGTTCCCTCAGGATCCTTCACTGTGGCCACAGGCTGAGATCTTTGATACAGTCACCTCACTGCCCTCTCTCCCCTGCCTCCCTTTGCTCTTACTAACAGAGAGTCAGGCTGCAGTGAGGGTCACATCCACAGCAACCCCCCACCCCGTGCCCAACCCCTGAATATCTTAAATGTTACATAAAGAGCACAGAGGGTTGGTTTGGGTTTTTTTTACAGAGAGACAGCTTTGCATTTCCTGGCTTCTTGCTGCAATAAATTGGCAGATGATGCTCTAATGAGAACAATAATGCACCCACCCTACCGCCTTCGATCACTTATGTGCTCTTTTGCAGCTTGTGAAAGGCTCTAAAAGCTTTCACCAGACAGGTTGTCTGATTTTCAGGGAGTGTCACTAGCGCTGTTTACCCTAGACAGGCAGAAGCTTGTTTTTACAGTGCGTGGTGGCTGGGACAATTAACATCAGAGTAAATGACCAAAATCTAGTCTGACCCAAGAAGCGCCTGATTCCAGAGATATTCCAGCAATTTCAGCAGTGGAGGCTGCCTCAAAGCAGCTTATCTAAACTGAGCACTTCAATAAACTTTTAGGGGATGGTGTGCTGGGGTGCAATCAACCGGCATCAGATGTGCTGTGCCATTTTGCACCAGCTGATGGTCAGCACTAGTGACTGTGTGTGTGCTGGTACAAGCTGTATTCTCGTGACAAAGTGATCTGTGTTCTCAAGCTTTTTCTACTCAGATAGGCATGCAAGGCAGAGGTCAGTGCCTCAATTTGGTCAATTGTTTCCACTTGTTCAGTTCTCCAGATTCAGACTCAGGACCATCTTTGTTAAAAAAAGTTACTTGGCAGCTCAGATGAAGTCCCCTGGGAGGTTATCACCAGTTTGTGATTAAAATTATACACCAAACAGCTGTTTCTTTGGAAGAAATGTGTTTCATTAATCTGTAAACCCAAAGCAATTAAAACTGGGTTTTGAAACAACAACAGCAAAAAGCTGTATGCATCCTATCTCACTGTTTGGCGTGCCATTTCCCATGTGCTCTGCTTGTCTCCTTTTCCTGCAGCATCTCAGTCTGAGCCACTGAACAGACAGGTGATCTTTCACGACTTTCAGTTTACCTTTGTCTGCTTTAGGACCCAAAGCCAGTCTCTACTTATTTATGCGTCTTTATCTGAAGGGGAATCGACTCTATTTTAATTGCACATGAACAGGATGATAATAAAATGTTAATTGCTTTTTTTGCCCATGCACTGATCTATATCTGGCAGAATTTGCCCTTGATGATCCTGGAATGTCGGCACCATTGCAAACAAATAAACACAGACATGCCACTCGCATACTTAGAAAATCCAAGTATCTCTCCCATTGTTCCCAGGCTGTTCAATGCTTTTTCATTTCAGCAGCTGCATACAGCACCACTGATGTGGAACAGCTCAGCACATATGCTAATATCATATATTCACTGTACTGGCCATCACTACTTAGGAGGTAATGTGGGATTTCTTTTTGAAGAAGGTGGTGTCTTTTTTTTTTGCAGGACTTAAACCTTCTCATTGATTAAACCGCCTAGAAATGGCCCACTCATCTTCCTCAGAGGAATCTTAGGTTTGCAATACCCTGTTCAAAAGGGGAGCTGCTCAAACATGTATCTGTCATCCATAGCCTTTCTATGTCCTGCAACATACCTACTGCTGTGATAACTGAGCACCTGTCAAGATACTATATTGCTAGCCATGAAGTCCTCTCGAATTTATCAGCACAGAAGCTTACACTGCTGCCTGGCAAGCTTTTGTGACTCAACCTTGACCTCCAAGGGTCTTCTTCTCAGGGCGAGAAAACATCAAATTCTCCCTGCAGATTTAATCACTGTTTCCTCTGCTGCAGGCTCTGCCTGACAAGATGGTAGAGATATCTTTAGCTCAGACAAAATCATCTGAAAGCAGTCACTGCTACAAGACACAGACCACACACTTGAGCCATATGTTGTGTTTGGCATCCCAAGTTCCCAAACAACTCACACAGCAAAGCAGAAAACTGCCCACAGCCTGAGGCCTGAGGCCACCAATGATCATCAGTGTCAGTCAGCCACCTTCCACATACTAAGACTCTGGGCCATATTTGAACTGCTTGCCCAAGTGCAAAACAGTCTTTATACCCTCGCTGTCCTTTGAGCTTTAGAAGGATAGTTATAACCTTGTAAAAAAATTAAAGAAAAGAAAAAAAAAAAAGCCATGTCAATGAGGAATCAATTGACACTAGACTGTAACCACCAGAGGAGAGTGCTGAAAGGTTCCTGTCTCTTAATACTAAATAGTTCCATTATAACTTCTAGTAAAAGCAAATGTGATTTGTCCTAAGCATTGATATCTTTCTCAAGTAATGCTTTTCACAGAAGTTCCACTTTAAGGCATCTCTCTGTCTTCTTCTGGGTGCTCCCTGTTTCCCAGAATGTGTCCCAGAGCTGGAGCCAATTCTGTTGCTGAAGATGCTGCATTTCTCACCTGCTGATTTCAATTAGCCATGGCCAGCCGGGGCCTGGTGAGCTGCTGAAGAGCTAACAAGAAGAGGAGACCAGCATGAGGCCTCAGCAGCACATATGCTGTGAATAAACAAGAAATACAAGGCTGTGTTCCTTAGGTAGTTCCTCTGCCAAACAAGGTTCCCAAGGCCCCACGTGTGTGGAAGCTCAGCTTGTGGAGGCTCAGCTTGCTCCTCATGCTCTTTCACGCTTGGAATTTCATGTTTGCCAGAAAGGAAACATGGGGAAATAAAGGTTTTGCAAAAAACAAATGCAACCATGGTTTTGTTAAGAAATCCTCACAGTCACCCTTATCCTGAGGCAGCATCAATCATCATAGTGGATAAGTTACCTTTGACATGGTGGTTGCCTCACCAGGGGTATACCAGGTGAGCTCTGGAGGTGGGCAGGTTCACCCCTGTCCCCTACCCAGCCTGCTGTGTTCTGAGGCATTCACACAGGCTCCGAAGAGCAGTTCCCAGTAGTCTTTACCTCATTCTTCACCTACTTGTAAAGAAGCCTATAGCAATGCTGACTTACCTGACAAGACTAGGTAGGTTTTCATCTCAGATCTCCAAGGGAGATTCCCTGAAGTCTATGAAGGTAAGCCAACCTTCCCAGTGTGTGCCCCGGGAAACCATCTCAGCATTCTTTTAGAGATTCATAAACTGTCCAGTGCAGAAGATGATGCATGGCAGGCATGCACCATGTCATTCCTGAAAACACCAGGGCATGATTGTTTCAGAGGACACTCTGGGAACAGCAATTATGACCCACAGTCTGTTCTCTCAAAGCAGTGGGAGGCAGTAGTTGCATCTACTTAGAAATTCCTAACAACCCCCAAGCCAAAGTGTTAAGAATGTACACGGGAACAAGGTCTTTCCCAGGACCTATGTCTCCCTCTTCTTCTTAAACAAAAAAAAGCAGTGAGAAGGTTTGCCTTTAAAACCAGAGACTAGAGGAAGGGTGAAGCTCAGACTGAAAAGAAACCCCTCCACCTCTGGGCCCCAGGGGTCTCTGCAGCCCACCAACAGATTTGTCACATTGCACCAGCACAGCAGCTTGAAGGATGCCTCCCCTCCTCTTCCCAGAGTAGAGGATCTTTCAGGCCAAAATCCCCCCAAACCCCAGCACTGTCATCTTTGGCCACATCCACTGCCTTCACAGTGGCCTCCTGGTGTTATGAGCCAGCTCAACACCCATTGTTCTGGGCCTTAAAAATGCAGGGACCCTGGAAGCTGGCCCACAGTTCAGAGTTTTGAGGCCCTCTCATGATAAGAATGCTTGGGAACAAGAGGTCACAGATCAGCAGCATCTGAGAGTGGGAGAGAAGAGAGATGGTTGCAGAAGCAGCAGAGAAAGGTGAGATTGCATCAGAGCAGGGGGCACCATCAGCCCAGAGAAGTTGTGGATGCCCCATCACTGGAAGTGACCAAGGCCAAGTTGGATGGGACTTTAAATAACCTGATCTAGTGAAAGATGTCCCTGCTCACAGCAAGGGGATTGGATGATCTGTAAAGGTCCCCGGAAGGAAAAAGTCAAACTATAACTTCCTGTAGAACTGTAGAAGAGTGTCAAAGCTTGCTAAGTTAAAGGAATGCCTTGAAGGATTAAGCTATGTTCCTGTCCATATTTATAGATGGAGTCCAGAGGTTTCACAATCCAGGCTCTGCATGTAGGTAAAAGCAAGATGAACTCACACATTTGTATTTCATGGAACAGCTTTTTTGTTGTTTGATTTAATCTGGGAAGGTTTTGGTGGATATAGAGGACCGGGCTAAGAAAAATGAAACAATTTTTACAGCAAGTCAGATTTTTTACTGGCAATTTCCACCTTTTTCTGGTTCTGTTCCCAGGGGATTCACAGAGGAGTTTGGCATCTCTCCAGGTCATTCAGCACTTCGGAATGTGCTGTAAAATTATTTGCCCTGAGCAGCATTACAGGAAAGGCATCCATCAGTTAACTTCATCGTCAGCCTTCTCTTCTGAGGAATGTGTTGCTGATGATGAGTCATAAAGACATTGATTTTAACATTCGCTTCGAATCATAATTGCATTCATAAGATTACAT
>NW_020955194.1:3230903-3255903 GCF_003031625.1 Empidonax traillii | reverse complement strand
GACTCTAAAAACATGTGTCATACAAAGCATTATAACATTTTTTTCTAGGCAAAGCCAAAGCAAGTTTGACCTCCTTAAGTGCCAGAATGAGCCAGAGGAGGTGATGCAAATGATCTGCCACAGACCTGGGCAGCTTGATAACCCCAGCTGCCTTTTGTCTGGGGAGCTCTGCAAGCCCTGATTTTCATGCTTTTTGTTTGAAACAAATCTAAAAAATAATAATTACTGTTTAACATTTAGAATCATGCCCAGAGGCCCCATTCAGGATTGGGAGCCCTTTGTGCTCTCTAAGAGCACGGCAAACACAGTGGGAGAAACAGACTCTGCAGTAAATGGCTTGTGATCTGATTCCTGATGCTTTTAATGGTTTCTTCCATGGGAGGTGGTTTTAATAGTGAATAGCAGACCAGTGTGACCTTGAGAGATGCCAGCTTGAAACCAATATGAGTTTCCCAGAGAGAGCAGGAATTCTGGGAAAGCAAAAATTTAGGGATTTGCAATACCCAAGTGATATGAAACAGTATTTACAAACATTTACAAACAGACTGCTGTTGGATTCAGTTGTGTTTGCATCTCTCCATGCTTGCACTAATGGGCTTCCTGTGATTGAAATATTCTCCATGTTTCTCATTGACTTCTGGTTCCCTAGCAGTCAGAGTTCATACTCAAAAGCTTTCCTCTGCCACCATGAAAGCTCAGCAGTTGTGTTAATAGAGGCTGGGATTCTCTTGTAATGTCTTCAGGTGTAAAGAAAACAGCTTGTTCACCCAGAGGCGCACAGTGCTTGCTGTTTAATTCCCTTTGAAAAGTTAGTCCCTGACACCCAGAGCAGGAGCCACACCACAAATTACAGGCAGTGAATAAAGCAGGGCTGTTGCACATGCAGTCTGCTCCCTGCCTTTGAAATTTGAGAGCTGAGTAATACGGAAAAGGGACTTGCCTTCTTTTAAAATCAAAGTGAAGCAGATGCCAGTTTCTGTAATAGACATTTCTGCCATCCTGGCAACTGGCTGTGGGTGCCAGAGGAACAGACAACCACAGGGGAGGCCCTGTCTCACCATCCTGCCCCTCCAAACATCCACAAAACTGGGTGAAAATGCATGAGGGTGTGGGGCACATACATGTACATCCAGCCATGCTGTATCTGCTCTTACAGTCAGATGACAGGCCCTATGAGAGACAGTCCCGGCCATCAGCTGTGGTGATGGGAACATAGCCTGTCCCAGGAGGAAGGAGGTGCCAGGATGCATGGCTTTGAATGCCTCTATGGCAGCCCCTGTGGGCCATCCGTGCGGCCACAGTGGCTATGCCAGCTGGAAGGCTCACTAGTACTGGCTAATCCGACAGCTACAAGGCAGGAGGAGCGGGTAGCACACCCACCACCACCTCGACCAGTTACTGCAGAGGTACCCAGGCTGAGGGGAGCCAGCTCTTGCTGCTGAGGCTCATCTTTCTGAGTCCTTAATGGACTCAGTGATTTCTCTGTCTCAGGGGAAAAGTCTGGGAGCAAGACTGGAAGCCACCCAGCTGGGCTGATGCTCACACTTGGTGTGGCTGCCTTGCAAAAGCTGAGTCAGGAAAGGAGCTCTGAGGAAGCAGTGGCAGCATCTCTCTCCTTCTGCCAGCCTGCACTGGGGCTGTTGGGATTCCGGAGCGACCCCAGCAGCAGCGTTAGAACGGCCCTCATTTATTTGTCAAGGATAGTTAGCACAACACAAGTTGTTTTGATTGTACAGTGTAACCTGCGATTGCCATCAGTTTTATCATCTAAACTGACATTTCCGTTTATCTTTCTGTCCTCCATCTGCCTCCTTTTTATATGGACAGATTGGAAAGCCTGAAATCATGTAAACTAAGCAGAGTAGCTACCTTCCCTTCCCTCACCATTATTCCTAACCAGCTGCTGAAACAATCCAGCCAGTCCTTGCAAACAGCCGTCGGGGCAGAGGAGGAGTTTAATCAAGTGTGTAAGGATGTGACTGCCAAACTGCACTGTGGCAGGTGCTGAAAGACTGTGATGTTCTCCATGTCTTTCCTGAATATTATCCTGGTTAGGTAAACAAAATCACAGAATCATTTAGGCTGGAAAAGACCTCCAGCATCATGGAGTCCAATTTTTGACCAATCACCACCTTGCCAACTCTACCACAGCACTAAGTGCCACATCCAGTCATTTCTTGAACACCTCCAGGAATGGTGACTCCCCACCTTCATGAGCAGTCCATTCCAATGCTCAACAAACCTTCCTGAGAAAAAATTCTTCCTGATGTCCAACCTGAACCTCCCCTGGCACAGCTTGAGGCTATGTCTTCTTGTTCTGTCACTGGTTGCCTGGGCAGAGGCCAACTCCTACCTCGCTACAACCTCCTTTCAAGAGAGCAATAAGGTCTTTCAGGCTAAACAACCCCAGCTGCCTCAGCTATTCCTCATATGACTTACTCTCTAGACCCTTCAGCAGCTCCATTGCCCTTCTCTAGACTCACTCCAGCACCTCAATGTCTCTTTTGTAGAGAAGGGCCCAAAACTGAATGTAGGATTTGAGATGCAGCCTCACCAGTGCTGAGTACAGGGGGACAATCACTTCCTGGTCCTGTTGGCCACGCTATTGCTGATACAGGCCAGGACACCATTGGCCTTCTTGGCCACCCGGACACACTCCTGGCTCATTTTTAGCTGCTGTCAACCAGCACCGCCAGGTCCTTCTCTTCTGGGCCACTTTCCAGCCACTCTCCCCCCAGCCTGTAAGCACCACATGGGATTATTGTGGCCACCAAAGTGTAGTTCCTGACACTTGGCCTTGCTGAACTTCATACTATTGGCCTTGGCCCACTGATTCTGTCTGTCCAGATCCCTCTGCAGAGCCTTCCTGCCCTCCAGCAGATCGACACTCCTCCCTCAACTTAAAGGTGTTGTCTGTGAACAAGCCATTAGTTTTGTGCTTCTGGCACTTCAGAGGAAACAGAAAGCAGTATGGTTTATCAGAGGAAACAACCAGGTATTAGGAGTGTTTGGTGATTCCAGTTCATTTCCTTCATTTCCTGGGACTTCCTGCTGGGCTCTGCATTGTGAGATCATGATGGCCGAGAGCATGGCTTCGCCACCACCACAGTGCTGCACTTCTGAGCTCGTGCCCAGACATTCAGGCCCAGAGGGGTTTGGGATGTAACTACTTAGTTATTTCCAGCCCTTAGGTGGGCTTCTTGCGCCACTCCTTCACCAAGGCACATTTCACACAGCTGCAGCCCCGGTGCTGCCTTCCTAACATGCAAACAGCATTAGTTTCTCCTGACAAGGTTTGTTTAATTTTTTCAGGAGTTCCATTACAAGACCAATCCTTTGTCATCAGTCCAGTTTCAGTGACATGTTGCTAAACATACAGATAAACATACCTACTCTGCAACTGGGCTTTTGCAATTCTTTTGTGTCTTGAATATTGCTCATTTCATATACAAAGTTAACAGAGTGGTCAGAGATGGAGACATGCAGACTTTATGCTTGGGGATAGACAGGATGGACTGGAAAAAGACCAGAGAAACAAATGCTGTATCACATATACAAGTTTTCATTCTATGAAAAGAAGAAACTAAGAGACAGGTCAAATACTTAGAAATTAGGTACATAAAATATCACTGCACGTGTGCCCTTAAATTGGCCATTTTGTGCTTGTAGAGTTCTTACACACACGTGATGTAATTATAACTTACAACTTTACCAAAGCAAAAGAATCCTCATTCATGAATCCTCACTCTGCCTCTGCAATTTTCCAATATAACTAAAATTGAACCTACACAAAAAGGTGTGACCCAAACAGGTCTCCTTTGGCCAAGTTCCAGACAAGCTAAAATGCAAGGTGCAGCACCAACTCACCCTAGTGTGAGTCCTGGCTTTGCCCTCACACACGCATTGCCAAGCAGGTGGCTGGGTCTAACCCATGCACAAAATGAAACACAGAGGAAAAAAAAAATGTGCTTTTCAGGGGTGTTGTGTGAATGATGTTATGGGAGTGATTGAATTCACGTACAGTTCTTCTCTGTGAAAATTTGCCCACTCATCTTGGTGACAAATGATAATAAATCCAAAATCCTCAGATTAATTCCATCTCCTAGCACAAGGATAAAAGATCTCAGTAAGGACTCTGCTTCTAGGCTGCCGGGGCATGGCAGAGACTACTTTCTCAGCTTCCTGAGCGATGCCTCCACCTTGCAGGGGAGACAGCAGTGGCAGTGCTGCTGCCTTGTTAAGGGCATGCAGAGGGCTGCAGTTGGCACGTCTTTCACACAAAAGGCAAGGAGACCATTGCTATCAGTTTATCGGAAGTGCCTGTAGAGAATCTCTTCTGTGACCTGTAAGGAGAAGAGGCAGTGGGAGAGGCTGTTTTTGCCATCTTTCTCCCACAGCCCCCTGCTGGCTCTGGAGCCAGAGGGGTGTTAAATGGCTCTGCAGAGAGCAGTCAGTCCCTGTCCATGGCATTTCAGCAGGAAGCAGGTTTATGCTGCTGCTCCCCGAGCTGCACTGGGCTCTCAAGGGCACTGTGTAAATTAGACAGAGTGGCGTTGACCTGGAGACCACTGGGAGTTGGACTAGATGACCTTTAAGGTCCCTCCCAAACCAAACTATTCTATGATTAAGCATCACAGCTATAACTGTTGTTGGATTGTTACTACTCACAGGCTGAGAAGCCATGTCTCCTACTAGGCTGCTCCCTGTGGACAGCATTTTTCAGAGCAAAACTCTTCCACACACCACTAGTGCGCTGCAGTGTGAAAATGCTGTTTATAAAGTAACGCCAATGTCATAGTTCCAGGTCCTGTTGCCTCTGGGCTGACAGCCTGCAGCAGAGAATGGACCACTCCCCCATGCCTTCTTTTTTTCTGGGAGATATGGCAGGGGAGTTGGAGGGGAGGTGTCAAAAAAACCCTGTTGTGTTCAAACAAGGGGTCGTAGCATGGAAAAGTTTGAGAGACCCTGAGGTAGTCTTTTTGCAGGGCAATCAGCAGCTAAAGGAAGCTGGGCCAGGGTATGGACAGACTGACTGCCTGCCTGCAAAGCCCTTCTTGTGGTGGTGATGCTGGAAAGCAGTCCAGGGACACATCCTCACTCCTCACAGACACTGTCCCCTCTCTGAATATTGCTAAATCACCTTGCCTGCAGTGATAAATCCAGGGAATTATGTGTCCTTCCCAAAGTATCCCACCTGAGTGGAACAGACAGGGGGAAATGCCTGCAAGATGAAACAGAGGAGCAGAGATCCCTTTGCTCCTCAGCGCAGGAGATCCCTTTGCTTCCCAGTGCAGAAAAGTGATTGCATTCAGGCTGCGCCCTACCAGTGTTTGCGTTTGATGCCTTGGCTCCCTGGCACCTGACAGGAAGGTCTGAAGAGCAGAGAGCTGAATCCCCCCCAGTCTTGAACTATACATCAGAATAGCTGCATGCAAGAAGTTTAAACACGGCTCAGGTATTCCCAGCTGTACTGGTTTTGGCTAGGACAGAGTTAAATTTCTTCACAGTACTGTGCTGTTTTGGGTTTGTGATGAAAACAGTGTTGTTAACACACTGATGTTTTTGTTACTGCAGAGCAGCTCTTGCACAGGGTCAAGGCCTTTTCTGCTTCCCGCCCCACCCCACCAGCGAGGAGACTGGGGGTGCACAAGAAGCTCCAAGGGTTCACAGCTGGGACAGCTAACCCCAGCTGACCCAAGGGATATCCCACACCATATATATGCTTATACCTTGATAAGCATACAGAACTGGGGGAAAAGGAAGCAGGGGATGCTCAGACTGACGGCTCTTGTGTTCCCAAGTCACCATTACATGTGATGGAGCCTGGCTTTCCAGGGGATGACTGAACACCCATTTGTAGATGGGGAGTGGTGAATTAATTTCTTGTTTTGCTTTGCTGGCATACCCAGTTTTTTCTTTACCTATTAAACTATCTTCATCTCAACCCACAACTTTTTGCACTTTGACATTTCCTATTCTCCCCCTATGCCACTTGGGGGTCAGCCACTTGGCTGGAAGTTGCCTGCTGTGCTATGTTATGTATTCTCCAGACTGTGCACCATGATATGGCCCTCCCTGTGACAGGCACTGTTCAGCCCAGTGTACATTAACCCTCTACTGCTTAGGCATCTTTTCACATTAATATGTGCACCTGGGCAAAAGTTTCAGTACCTCCAGGTATCTTCAGTCTCAGGCATGGGAGGCATATGTTTAGGTATCTTCATCCTGGCAAGATGAAGGCCTAATTTGGGGTACAGCTGTATCAGAGCAGGCCATGGGCAATGAAAGGTTGTGGGAAACAAAGTACCAGATCTAATGAAAGAATTTGAGAGATGATTTATCCAACTGAGATTCTGTTGTGGAGCGATGTGATAAATCCATGGAGATTGCATCCACAGGAGCATGCTAAGGTACCCCACAGAACATCCCAGTTTCCTGCCTTTGCAGCAGTCCAAACTGTGTGCCTGCCCAGACCATGTCATTGCTCACCATCAGTCAGCACACTCTGATATCCCTTGAGTTCAGAAATGGGCATTGTGGAGAGGTGAAAGGGAGGTGTGGGATCAGAATGTGGTGAAGCAAATCTGGAGCCAGCGGCAGGGAACTGGCAACCTATTTGGAAAGACAAAGTTTAGAAACTGCAGGTCTTCCTGCAGTTGCATCAACGTCAGCTTGTAATTAAACAATTGAGCCAGTGCAGATCCACAGAAAACCTTACAGCAAAGATTGGACACAATTCATTCCATGAGAACTGTCTGTGCCTACAGAAGACCCCACACACCTCAGAGAAGTATTCAATACAAGATCTGTGGCTGCAGAGGAACCACAGCGACACTAACTTACAAACTTCAGGGAGTGGGAGGAAAGAAGGCAGTGGGAACAGTTTTATTGCCCTCTCCTGTCCAACAAAGCATCTGCTGGGGGAGGCTCAGTCACTGCAGCCTCCACTGAGGGAACTGCAGGTCACTTGTCCCACGGTGTGGCCCATGAGCCACCACCACGAGGTAAAAAGGAGAAAGCCCATGTTGTGCATCTGCCTATGGGTCACTCCATTTAGGGACACAAAAGATTTTCCCACAGCCCTATATCCAAAGCCTGAAGAAGATGTCTGTGACAAAAAGAGAGCAGCTGGGGTCCCTGCTCTTTTTTTATTCCTTTTTTTTCTACTTGTTTGTGAAAGAGCA
Source organism: Empidonax traillii (assembly GCF_003031625.1). Classification (NCBI taxonomy): domain Eukaryota; kingdom Metazoa; phylum Chordata; class Aves; order Passeriformes; family Tyrannidae; genus Empidonax; species Empidonax traillii. The sequence goes on along the minus strand of NW_020955194.1, from coordinate 3,248,719 downwards.
GTGCACCTTTCTTCTCACAGTCAAATCCAGGAGTCTTCTTTCCCCTCTCTTCTCAGTGATATGCCATTTTCCTTTACCACATTCCCAAAAGAATTAGAGGAGGACAAAACATCTTTTCCTGCACAGCATGTTGGCACACTGCCAAGATACTGCTAAGGCTAGAAATAAGTGAAGAAAAAAAACTTGATGTGTAAGACCTGAGATCCTACCTTCCCAGCTCCAGATTTCCATGAGTGTCTCCCAAGCCAGAAGGTGTGATATCACATCAAACTCTACTACCAGGTGATTTAAAAAGCAAACAAAGCCATACAGGTCTGATGAGGAAGATGTACATTTCACCCCAGACCACCAGAGAAAAGAAAAATAAGGGGATGGAGTGAAAAAAGATTAAAATGGAGACTGACTAGAAAAGCAGGGGTGAGGAGAAGTCCCCATATTTCCTGGGTGGTTTTATGTCTGTAGAGTCTGCTTTTGCAATGATTGATATAACAAACAAGGGACTCACAAAAAAGCTCCTAATGCTCACTGATCAGAAGTATAATGACGTGTAAGCTGCAGCTGTTCCAGTGGATTTCTAAACAGCAGGCTCTTGTTGAATGAGCCCCATGATTATTTATCTCCATCATGGGCTCTTTATTCCAAGGTATTTGTTGTCTTCCATGCATTTTGCCCGTCTGTCCTTACACATAGAAAACTCTGATAATGGATATTTTTTATTAGCCTCCTCTTCCTTTTCCTGCTTCTACAAACACAATGCAGCCCCAAATCACTGACTTACGAAAGGGAAGGCGCTGCCAGTGTTTTAACAAGTGCCTCCCACAGCATTCTCCCCCATTAGCCTCATAAACACGGGGCAGTGCCGAAACACGTGCTGCAGAGAGAAGGGTCAGGAGACTATTTATTCTCTCAATTTAAACAAAAAAGCTTTCTCCTGAGCAAGGAGAGAAGCAAACAAATAAATTAAGCTGTGCCTTGATGGAAGCATTTATACTGTGTCCTTGGGAAATGTACCGAGTGCGGGGATAGTGCAGGGCCGTGTTTAACTTGGCTGATTTGAAATGGTCTCTGTGTAAGTGGAGACGTTGCAGGGGCACTGAGTGCATTCTGCTGCTTGGTGTTTTTTCTAATATCTTGTGCCTAGTACAATCTGCTCTGTTTCAAGGTAAAGTGCTCCTTCTTTGGAGACAGTTTCTGGCAACGCTGTGAGCTGAAGTCACAGGACTGGGGTATGGAGAGAGAACACCAGAGGTCTGACCGTGGTTGCTGCAGAGCTGGTGCTGAGGGAATGTAGTTTTCCTATCTGCCAGGCAAGGATAACATTTATGCACCCACCTCAGAGCTAATATACTGCTACTTGAAATGACAAATATTTTTACTCTTTTCTTGAGACCCATTGTAGGCAAGCATGGCTGATCGGTCTTCTCAAACAGGAGAACCTCTATGCCAGTGGCTCCCGGCCATCTCCCCAGCCCCCTGGTTGATCACTGCTGTAAACCTCCACTCATGATCCATTTGCAGGCTGGAAGTTATACTTGGGAATTCATGGGCTGAAGGCAGAACACAGTTAAAGGAAAAGCTTTTTGGATAGTGGGAACTGGCACATAGCACTCCTGATGTCAGCAGGGTTATGCTGACATATCCAGCAGTGATATGGCTCTACATGTGCGTATTTAACAGCATTTTAATATGAAAAGACATGTTTCTAATACTGTATTTCATTTTCAGCTGGTTCTTTTTCTCTATTTTTTTTTTCGTGGGGTGACATCATTGGAAGCCTGTTAGTAACACTTCTCTCCCTGTCACTCACTGTACCAACAAATATTTTATCTCCATAAGGAAGAACTGTAACTAAAAAGGCTGTAAACTACAAAGACTCTTTGATTATCATTTTCATGCAAGGTCAGCACAAAGAGCATGCCTGGTATTTTTAAGAGAGTTTAAAACATTATTTTACATTTTTTCCTATTTATGTAAACACAGAAATTAAAAGGCTGAGTCTTTGACGCAGAAATTAAAAGGCTGACCCTTCTTCCCCGGTGCACTCTTCTTCCTGGAAGCCAGTGTTACACAGGCTGTACAGAGGAGGGCACCAAGCCTGTGCAGTCCTTGAATGGTTTAGCTCCACTTTCAAGTGGTGATGAGTGACAATAAACCAGAACCCAATTTACAAATGAAGTCTCCAAACCAGTGTCAGTGTGGGCATGGGCTCTTCCAGCCAGGTTACTTTGAATGAATGAAACACACTATTAAAAAACAAGAGCAGCCTGAAATCAAAGGCTATCTGTGGCTTGCTGTGACAGAAGGCACAGCAGCGTGCTGTAATCATAGTTCTGGTGGCATAGCCAAGTTGTGTTCTTTAACAGACTGTCTGGGATGAGAAGCAGGGGCAGGAAGGTTTGGGGGGTTTTGACATTTCCAGGCAACTGCTTACTCAGACAGCCAAGTGGCTGAGACTGCGACAAGATGCAACAGCTGAGTGGCCCCGACAAGTGGAGGCAGTAGCAGGACTAAAGGGCAGTGGACAAGTCCAAACTCAGAGTGCGTGGCAGCTTTGACTCACTTGCTGCCCCTACCCTCTGGGGGAAAGGTTGTATCACATCCAAGGAGAGGTCAATAGAGGCTGTGGTGTGGTATGAGGGCCTTGGAGAAGACAGACATGACTTCTGCAATGCAGCAGGAGACCTGTGTAGCTCATTCTTCACCTCAAGTGCTTCAGTGGATTCCTCAATAACTGCGCAGCTCTTGCACTCTGCAGATGTGGAGGTCTCCTTTAGCCCTAGGTCTCGTTCTTGTTCTCCTACGAGAATCTCTTCTGAAGAGGCACTGAGCACTCGTTCATCTTCCACGGCTGCATTGGCCCCAGGGAGCCAGAGAGTGCTTCCCAGCCTCCTACATGAGAGGAAGCTCTTGTGACATACCAGGCTGAGCCCGAGGAGAAGGCAGGGTTTGTCAGGGATAAAACATTCTCAGTGGGTGCCTTGGCTCCTTCTCTGGGGGATGAGCCTTCTGGGGCTCCAAGGAGGCCGTGCAGAGCTGACAGAGGTGTATCCACTGAAACATAAGGGCATGTGGGGACCTGCAGGGTGGAGGCAGCAGGGAGTCAGGCTCCTGCAACCATATTGATTGCATCAGGGCTAAATTTTCTCCTTAAAGTGCTGAGAATGCATCGTGTTTATTATTAGACAGCGCTGCTCCTCTTGTTGCAAACAGTTGTATAGATTAATACTCAGAGGAACTGGGCAAAATTACGTGCCCACAGCTTTTTATAGTATCTAGAGTCCAAAAAAAGCACAGGGTGCTTTTAGCCAGATTGCAACATTTTTGTCTCGCACGGCTGATGGGCTGTCTGCTCTACATCCATTCATTTTCTGCTTAAAAGGTCATGTTTAATTTTCTAAATGAGCTCCCCCACCACCACAAGCGCTCATCTCTAGACAATGTCTTTTCTCTCTCCATGGCAAGACATCACTGAATTTTTCCTTTGCTACTATGCTGAAAGGGTGCTCATGCTTACAAGGCTTGTGTGCAGCGAGGGAGAAAAAACATCTGCCACCAGTGACTTCCTAGACATGGTATATTTACAAACCTTGTTAGTTGCCGTGAATACGTCATGCCTGGTTGAAGCCCTTATGGGCGAAGTAAAAATTGTATGAAGGGTAATCTCTTTCCTACTCCCCTAAGGAAAAAGGCCCCATTCTGTAAAGGTAGCACATAGGTGTGAGAGCCCCAGGGGATGGGAAGAGCATCCTGTAATTCACTTTAAACCAAAACCAACTGGCCATCTTTAGAAGTTCTCTCACAGATAGGTAATTGCCGTGTCTCTCCTGAGCCCCACAGCAGCGTGGGGCCTGACACATGCCAGTCTAAGGTGCTGCCTAAAAAAATGTGGTTCCAGGGGAATGGTACCAAATATCTTCTGCGGTAGAGCTGTGCACCAGTTAGTCTTCACCCACAGAAGTGGTGATCTGATGTCACCATAGCTGTTAGCCTCCTCTACCCAAGAGCAGGTCCTCTCCAGTGCTATTTTCCAAAGCTCAGCCACTGTGAGAGTCCCTGAGGGGTGAATTCATAATGTTTCAAAATCCTAAATACCAGCTAATGGTAGATATGGAAGGTCTGAGTAAGTATTTGTAAGTATTCTTATGACTTAGGAAAAGGTATGTTCTTTCTTGAAAAGCCTCCTTTCAGTGGGATCCATTTTAATGAGATCCTCTTTCTCTCTTTCCAGGAACAATTTTCTTAATTTCCTTTAGACTACTAATACCTCCTGACAACATCTTTTGTTATCATTTGTGTGAGTCCAAAACTCTGCTCCACTTGTTCTGAGGACATCACAGAGAAGGAACTGAACCTCTGGGACTCTTCATGGCTCGTTGTTTTGCAACCTCAGAAGTTCGTGTAAGCAACAGTTAAACCTTATGTAGTAACTCTGACTCGGTCTAAGTGAAACAGATACTCTGAACAGGACAAACATGCATATGTCAGTACTCAGAGGGCTGGAATCCCTCTTCCATGCCAGCACCTATTTCTGTAACAAGACCTTTTATTAGTCCAAATTCAACTTTCTCAGCATCTAGCTGAAGAATTTGGATATGTTCATGATTGCTTGTATTGGCTAAATAATCCTCCCCACAAGAGCCAAATAATGAAATTTGGGATTCACCCAGGTAACAAAGCTAATTAAAGAATCACTCCATTGCTTTTTGTTGAGCTTTAAAATGGAAATAATGTTATGCTAGTTTTTTTCATGTACATCTGACTGTACCTCTAGCATTTTTTTATAAACAATTGCCTCCCACTTAAAAAAAACCACGTTATTGGTGCATTCCTGCTTTCATAATGTAACAGAAATGGAGAGCCATTTGTAGAGAATACTGTCATGGTCCCTAAAATTGTACAGGCAGAGTAGCACACCATTGCCTTCAGCTTTCCTATAGGAGCACTTCACTGATATTGGCTCATATTTTTCCTCCTTCAACTGTGGAGCCAATCTCTGCGTGCCCTCTTGGATGTGCAAGTTGCTCTTTGTTTGGCACATCTTCTGAATGTCAATGGGCCCAATTATGGTGCTTTACAATTCACCTGTACTTTTCGGGGGCATCTGCACACAGATATGTGCATTATGCTCTCAGCTACATTGTGTTTGCCTCTAAACTTGAATTCCCCTTTCCTCTCACGCTTGAACTCTCAGGTTTGCAAATACTGTCACTTATCAGCTCAAGAGTGCTGGGGCAGAGACTGATGCACGTGGGCTCTGACTGCCTACACTGTGCAGGGCTGTGCCACGGACACAGCAAAGCAAATGCACTTCCCTGTCCTCTTGCCTTTTAAAGGCACGCTGGGGAGCTGGCAGACACAGCTCAAAGTAAAGCAAATGTAGGCAAATAGAAGTGCGTTATGGGCCCAGTCCTGCCAAGTAACGAACACAATCAGTAATTCCATGTTCCCAAGATCCAGTTCCCAAGCCCTTGCACAATTTGGCATTAGAGCTGAAACACCTTACTTAAATAAAATGCCCTTTTCAGGGTTTGTGAGCGAGGAAAGGAACAGGTTTTGGAAACACGGAAGTGCAAACTGGCGAAGGGCTATGGGATGGCAAACAAAAGGGACAGAGCCAGGACTGAGATAAGGGATTAAAACAGCAGTACCAGCAGGTGAAAGGTCATGGTATAAGCAGGTACAGAATACAAATATACCCCTGTGCAGTTCAGGGGGAAAGGACACTACCAGAGAGAGACTGAAAGACTGGAAAGAGGCTGTTGGTGGCCAGAAGAGCAGATAAATCTGGAAGCGGCATAAACCAGTTCGTTATCTGGCTGAAGCAGTCAGGCAGCACTCCCTGATAGACAAATTCAAGAAGCAATGACATTAAATAGATGTAAACAAGCTGTCTCAGCAGTAAAATTTTGTTACTAACCAATTAAATTTCATCTTCAACTCTTAGCTGGCGGCCCTGGCTCACAGCCCCTTCGCTCTTATTGTTTCAGAGAGATAAAACATGTTGTATACCATTTCCATCAAAATCAAGAGATGGATGGAAAGCCCTTCCCTTTGCTAATGAGGCTGAAAGACTCCTTACCCTACGTATCAGAGAAGCCTGTCACATTTGCATTAACTGATGCTGAGAGTTTTAGGGTTGTTCAGTAAGTGTTCAGGGCCGAAGAAGGAATGGGAGGCCCAAGAAAATGTGTGGGTTAAAGAGGATCAGACTGTGCATTAGTGAGGCCTGCAATTTCCCAGTCAAGTGTTCCTTCCTAAGGTTTAGCATTCACACCTCACCAAACAGTGCTGTGTGGGGAGCCAGAGGCCCTTTAACAAGTAGCTGCTTCATCCTCCGAGTAGCCTATTTTTATTAATGCCAGGAAAAAGTCTACAGAGCAAAAATGTGATGCTGCTACAGCCATCACCTGCCTCATTCTGCCAATGATTTTGTCCAGGGGAGAGTTTTTGTAACTGTAAATGACAATGCTGCTTATAATTCTTACGTTTCAGCTTATACCTCTTCAAGCCCTTCAATGTTCTCGGAGCTAATGATTTCAGCACAACTTTCATTTTACATCACCCTCACCATTTACTGAAATGGATCTGTCCTGGGGACAGTTTCTTCTTTTTATAGCAGCTTTTACATCTGGATGGAGCTCTTCATTTCCAGGCATGGTCTGTTGCATAATGATTGACAGGAAAGTGGAGGGAGAGGAAAAAAATAAGTCATGATTTAGAGAAAGCAGAAACTTCTGAAACAGTGCAAAGCTCAAGATATTAGTCTTAGTGAGCCAAATGCTGATGGCCTTTGTGAACCACAAACATCTGTAAATGGGGGATAATTCCTGGCTAGGACAGAGCCCAATGTGACCTGTGTCTCTCCAGATACCTACCTGCTGCATCCTGAAAAATGTTCCCTTTGAAAAGCAGTCGTGAGCACTGCGACATCCCAGCGAGTTTCTCCTTCTTGATAGCAAAGTGTTTAAAGCCAGAGCTTACAGAGAGCATTCCCGGGGCATTGGGGCATGCAGTGCTCTCCCACGGCCCTGCCTCTGGAACGGCATTTTCTGTGCAGCAGGCAGAGAAGGACGAGGAGGGGCGGACTCATCACGCTAACATTAATCACAGTAATAAAGCTGCCCAGAGATGCTCCAGGCTGGCACTCGTTATGAAGGCAGGGAGGGCTGCGCTGTGGCCCTTGGACCCTTGCCGGAGTCTCCTGGTGGCTCTGGCCCCACAGCACTGAAGCAGAGCTCGGGCTAGGAGAACCAAGGGCTGTTGGGAGATGAATGGGGGGTCCTGCCAAGGCCACAGTGGCTGTGCCTAAGCCCACAGTTCCGTGCCCAGGTGGTTGTGCTGCCCCAGAGGCCTCGTGAAGCCCCACGCTGCTGTGAGGCTGGTGCGAGTGAGGAGGGGAAGTGGGAATCCACGGCTTTTCCACAGTGGGGGATGTGTGACTCCCCAAGCAAAGGGGACAGCTGCCCTCCCTGCTGTGTTGGTGGGAACCTGAGGGGCAGCTGCAGGTAACCCTCCCTGCCTTTTGGGCGTGGGTTGTTGCCGCACGCTTCCCCCAAAATGAATTCACCTTGGCCATTCATCATCACCACAGGCAATCTAATTACAGCCCTGTCTCAAAAGGAGAGGCTCATTTATAATAGAGACTTTGTTATGAAGGTGTAATACCTCCAACTACATTTTTGCAACATTTTTTAAAGGAAAATTAATTAATTGTCTGGTGCTTTTTAAAATAACCAGCCTCCTGAGGTTGGCGCAGCGGCACCTCTCGTGGTGTTCCCTCCCCACCCAGCCCACCTGCTGTGTGACAGTGAAACGCTAAAATTATTTTGGCAGAGGAATAGTCTCAGAGGCTGTTGTTTATTTTCCACAGCAGAGGAATATCTCAGGATGCAGCCTGCACCTCTGCCCTGTGGGACTGTCTCTAATTGCACACGGCGCGCTGCAGAAGCATTCAAAATGCACAGTTCAGAAAGCAGAATTAAACGTGGGGAGGGGGCACCCACATCCAGCATGTGCCCAGATTGGTCTTTAAAAGAGGTGAGTGTAAGAATACGCTTCCCTGAGAGGCACTGAAATGGATTGCGGACTGAGGCAGCTAATCTCCTACTGACATGCACGCAGCACAGCCACCATTGAATTGGCTTCAGGGCTGAGAGGCTCCTGCCAGCTTTTCTCACGTCTGTTTTTGTTCTTTGTTTGAGCCGTCTCGGTGATGGGATGGTTCAGGTGGTTACTGCTCGGGAGGGGTTTCAGACCAAGTGCAGAATGGCAGAAGGCAGAGAAGAAGGTGTGTGTCCCTGTCACTGTTGAGGAGGCGTTGGAGAATGCGTGGCATGCACCTCACCAGCTGAAAAACCTGGAGCAGACTGCAGCAGCTCTTAATGTGAGGCAGGTTCTGTTCTGAACTGCTGTTCTTGCCCAGGATAGACCATCTCAGGTCACTCAAAAGAAAGAAAAAAAAAATGGTAAAAGCAGTGAAAGGATGGCCTTAATCTGTCTCCTTTTCTTTTGTTATCTCCAGGGCTTGCTACATAGTCATACCTCTTCTAACCACACTTCTTCATGAGGAGAGACCAAGCATTAGATGAAGCTTTGATGGAAAGGAACAATTGCAAAAATGATGAGTCAGATCCCAGGCCTCACGATAGAGGAATAAGCTGCAGTTGTATCTGGGAAGAGGGATACTCCAGAAGCTCAGGAAGGGATCAACTGAGTTTGAAGTGAATGATAAAAAGTGGGATGTGGAAGAAAGACAAAGTTTTTGCACCAAAGAAGGAAAGTATATTGCAAGAAGATACTGGTGGAACGGTTTGCCATTTTTCCTGGACAGGAGAGAAGAAATGGACACTTGAAATACAAGGCAGGTAAGAAGGGAAGGTTTTCAGAGGAAAAAACTAAGCACAGGGCAGGGATTATAGGACCTGTTCTGAAGTCTTGCTCACTAACTTTTATCTGTTGGTGGAGTGCTAAAAAAGCAATGGAGCCCACATAGGGACCATCTGGAACAGGGCTTCCAGGAGACAGAAAATTTTGGATGTTCTTGCCATTTGAAGCCTTCCTGTATATACAGTGCCATACAAAGTCTGTGCTGTATTAAGGTTGTACAGACCTTCTTACACAGTGACACTCTTTGCTACACCATGGGATCTCTGTTACCCTCATGCTCTCTCAGGTAATGTTTTTAAGGCTAATCTGATGTTTGGTCTTGGACAGAGGCTCTAGTCCTCATTTTCTAGAAGAATAAATCACAAGACACGTAGGGTACAGCCCCATGGTCAGTGAGAAGAACGGGTCTTGCGAGTCTTCTGCCATGTGCCGCTCTAAGTTCTATCCAAAACCAAATGTACACAGAGAGTCTCTGTGCAGAGCAACCTCTCCTCCGAGGTGTGTGGACAGCTGCTGGCAGTCACGAGGTGTCTATTCCCAAGCTCCACACTAACCAGCACAAGCCAGCTGGGACTGGAAGCAGTGTAACCACGCTGGTGTGGTGCCAGGTCTGAGCTAACAAACCAGGTCAGCATCTATCCCGAGAGGTCTGCCTTGAGTACACCTCACTCCCACACAACCAGTTCAGGTAAAAGACAGGCAGATGTCTTTTCAGGTTGGGGGCCTACATCCGTATGAGGACAGGGAATAAGTGCATGACACTAAATGGGTGGAGGACTGCAGTGGGGAGATTAGAGTGGCTGCCCAGCTAAGACATGGCTTCATCTCTGCAGGATTTTTTACTTGTCTGCTTAATGGTTCTTGCTTCACAGAGTTTGAGTTACACATTCTTGTCCGTATCTTTGCAGTACTAACCATGGAACCCTGCGTGCTTTAACCCGTAGTTTTGCTATTTTGATGTTGAGCTACATATCTAGTCTAATTAGGTATTCATGCAGTGATAAACACTCATTTCTTGTACACATTATGCAGAACCTTGCGTGCTTCCCTGATTTTTCTTTTAGTTCTTTTGTAGTTTTTAAAGGACATGATTATTTTGAAGGAGAAAAAAAGAGAGATGTTTATAAAAGGATCCTGCATAAGCAGAAAAATGTTATGTAGTCCTCATGAAACTGCAGGCCAACCCATAGGTCAGGACCTCTAGACTTTTTGCTAAGGTCTGGAGAAAAATGTCATGGAGGTGCACTAGCTTTTGCCAGGCTTAGGGGATAATTTTATGCAGGTCACTTCAGCAGGCATCTGTGCACTTTGCTCCACTGCAGCTTCAAATCTGCTAAACCCACCAGGTGCTTTGTTACTGCCTGTATGGCAACAGCGGCAGCTGCACTCCAACAGCCCCCAAGATGCAAGGGACCTCCTTCAGCAAGGTAGGGAACATCATATATTTGGGTTCTTAGAAAAATTTGGACAATATTTATTGACTCATTTTAATTATTCATCTGGAGTGTAGTCTGCTGTTTGTACATCCCTGGGCATAGCTGAGCAGTTAATGCTGGCCATTTATTCAAAGTCAACACTGCAGACATTGTTATCACTACAGCACTTGGTTTCTCTGTTGTCTGGTGGAAATCTAAAGGCTGGCTGGTCTGACTACAAATCTGTCTGAATATCCCCAATTTTGGCCCCATTCATATGCATGTTTTCACTCCTGCCATGTGGGTTATGTCAGTATTTTAATGGTACAGCCTTTGGACTTGATTTCAATCTCACGTTTTCTGGTATCCATTGCCAGTGTCTTCAATGAAATAATAAACCTGTCATATATATAAATATGTCATGGGATGAGCAAGAGGAAAGTCAGTCCTGCAAGTTTTTAGAGGGAAAAAACTCTTCCTGAACTTGACAAAAACTTGAATTTCAATCCAGAATCTTACCGTTGTCATGTTCTATTTGATCAACTTGGGATGGGATGACTGGGGGGGGGGGGTTGAGGGAATATCACACACACACACGTGTGCAAGCAAAACAACTGTGTTAATGGGTTTGTGTGATAAAACATGGATTCATTTGAAAAAATATAGTGTTACTGATTGTTACTATGTATCATGTAATAGAGCCTAACATTGTATTCTATGCAAAGTGAAAGAGCATGCCAGCAATAGTCTGAAAAAGTATGTGCTGTACATCACATTGGTTGTTGGTGGTTTTTTCTGCACTAGACAAAGGACACTATGTCAAAGTGCAGTGCTCTGTATGAAGGTAACTTTACAGTCATTTACATAAAAATGATGGATTTTACAAATCTATCTGCTGGTCCAATCCTGCTCTTGTTTACACTGTGCATTCAGGTAACCAATGTCACACTACATACATCAATGCAAAATTTACTGCTGCATGTATTATACACCTGAAAAGAAAGGAAAAAGAAAATGAGAAGAGGGGCACAGAGCTCTTTCAATTTATATTTTTAAATTGTGTGGTATATTCATGTCTTTCTAAAACCATCATGAAAAAGCAGAGAAACTACTGTTTAAGCAACCCAGATTTCCAGACCTATTTTGTCTTGCAAGCTTCCTCTGCCCTTTGGGTCCTTCTCACGCTATATGCCAAGCAACCCAAAGATTAAACAGCACCTGTAGGTTGTGAGCATTGCCAGGTCCATTTTTTATTAGCTGTGCTTCTTGCAGCTCCAGTTTCTGGGTTCGTGTGCTTCCTTCAGCTTTCAGGGTAAAGGTTGAATATGTAGCTTCAGGGACTGTAATGAGCTCAAACTGTTGTGGAAAGTTCTTTGTCAGCTCTCCCGTGTGGGAAGTTTGATGGTAAATCCCAGAAGGTGAGGAGCTCCCAGGGAGCTCTGCCTGTGCTATCATCCTCTCACATTGCTGGGCAGAGCATCAGTGGAGTTGCACCTACTTAGATGCCATCATGGTATGATGGGTGTTATTGGGGGTGCTTTGCTCCATGTCCCTTCCATCCAGGTCTCCCTCAGTGCATGTCTAATCCTGCAATCCTCACAGCCTTTCCCTTTATTTCATTGCTGTTCCTCATAATCAGTTCTTTTTCTCCTTTTCTTTCTCTTTACTTTTGCCCTTCCCTTTCTCAGAGATGTTCGAGGTTTTGTAAGGGCCAGCCTGCTCCTAAAACGAGACTTGCAAAAAGTAGTGGCTGCCTTGCAAGGGCAGAAGCCACTTCAGTGCCAGCAGTCCCTGGAGCTGCACAACTGTAGTACCTACTTCGAGCTCCTACTGTCTTGTGCTTCATAGCACACCCAGGCATTTGGATGGAGAAGACAGGAAAATGTTCCTTCTTCTCTGAAGATGGAATTTTCCTTCCAGGTTATGCAAAACTGTCCCATGGCACTTTGAACTGTGAACTGACAGCTGCCAGGGGAGTAAAAGGCCTCTGTAGGCCAGCAAAGACTGAATGATCCAAACCAGGGGAACTTGGCAATGTTTGGTGGAAGAAGAAGAAATGTGGCTTTGAGTCACCCGAAGAAATGAAGCTCCACCTGCTTTTTAATGTGGTTCAGCTTCGGAATGCATTAATTTCTCCATGAATTTCCAGGAAATTCGACTGTGCTTTACAATTTCAGAGTTAGGCAGCCCTTGGTTCTGGAGCCTCCAAGAGGACACATAATTTGTATGAATCCTTTCATCCATCGTGGACATGACGTGTCAGGTGTTTGGAAGCACAGAACAAGGCTACACAACAGTTGGGGAGAGGCACTGAAAAATGGCATGTTCTGTGGGAGCTGTAAGATGGAATTAGGTAGACTGAAAGAATTTTGCGGGTAGTTCGCTGGGGCACATGCACGCTTTGGGAAAAAGATGCTGTGGTATCTTCCATCAGCAGAAGCAGCTACAGCCCTAGTAACGTGTCTCCTTCACACAGTGAGGAGAACAGCTCCAGTATGCTGAAGGGAGAACACTGTCCACTAAACACTTCTCACAGTTCCTGACCATTTGGCATTGGTCTCCCATCTAGCCTTCACAAAGCCCAAAACTTCTCAGGTGGTCCTTGGAGGGGAAGGTGGGCTTACGCTGAGCTGTACCACGTCTGCTTGAGGCCTGACACATTGTGCATCTTCTGCTGTTTATTTCAAGATGATCTGCTTTGATTTTTCATCTTTATTGCTGTGGATAGTAAAGTACTGAAAAACATGTCAGAGGAGTCCTTATAGCTTCTTTCTGGAGGAAGAGAACAGCACATCTCTTTTAACAACAGAAGAGAGAACATGGAGGCATTCAGGGGAACTGAGTGTTTCCTTGAGAGACCTGACATGAATCCAGGAATAAAAAATAACCACCTGCTTTAGTTTTAACTGCCACAGTCAAATTTTTAGATTAGAAAATATGAGATCTATCATAATCCCTGGTAGGCTGATGACGGCAGTTGTATGGGGTTCTTCTCTGACTTGAAGCAGATGAGCAGGGAAGATTTGATGCTACAGAAGCAGACTAGGAATTCAAGACAAGGAGCAGATCCTAGGGAAGTGCCCAGGTGCAGAAGACTGCAGCAAAGATTTGCCATATATGGCATTGTTGTGGGAAGCTTTTAGGAGAGCAGAATGGAAAAAAAAAAGAACCATTGGAGTGGTCTGCTCTTGGTGAAAGTGTTTTTGTCAAAAAGCAATTATTTTTTGGAAATGTATCAAAATTTAAAATGGGAAAATGAGAAACAATTATCTTTTGACTTTCTCATTTCACTGTGATAATGTCAAATTGTTTCATTTATGCAAGTGAAAATGTTTTATTCCGATTTCCTCATTTAAATCTGGATTTTTCTATTGCAACATTTGCTATTGTATTTATATATCTCTTCTATATATTCCATGTTTATATTGCCTCTGTTGCAAAAGTACAGAATTTCTGGTTCTGCAGAAACAGAAACAATTCTATATAATTTTTTAAGTTAATTTGTTTTAAAAATGGTGATGTTCCTCAACCACCCTACCCCCTAAAACAGACATGCAGATTTTTGTGTCACCTCTGCTTCTAATGAGAAAAATTAATTTTTCCCTCAATTTTGATTGCACTGCAAAACCTTCTGAGGCCAAGGTGCTTGCATTTTGGATCAGTCTGTCTGTGTTCTGAGCTCAGGGTTTGGTTCTGAGAACTTGCAGTGATCCAAGCAGTAGTAACAAATTTGTGAATAATATCTGTCTTCCTAATGCATTTTAAAGTAAATCCAATTATTTTCAGCCAGTTTCCATACTGTCTTTAGGAGTCCATCGTCTCATCCTGAAGGTGCCACTCAGTTCCATCATGCTGTCAAGTTACAATCCCTGTGGGAAATCCCACAGAAAGAGCAACTGTCCAGAGAGTCACCAACTACCTTTCTCACTGTTCCAGTACTGTCCCTTTCTTCCAAGGCAGGCCAGTGCGCTGAGCATGTGCCCGCTTTCTAAGCTCGCAATGCTTTTCTTTGGATTCTCTGCACCATTGCTTTGTGCTTTGGGTTGGCATTTAAAATGTAATTCTTAACAGTGACATTGGGAGGAAGTAAAGAGTGATCAGAAATCAATAATTATAGGAAAAAAATAGTTGTGAGTAGCAGTTCCTGTGTCTTGCTTGAAAATCCTTCAGCATCAGTCTGCAATTGAGGAAACAAGAATAGAGGCTCCAGAGACTGGGATGCTTTTCCCAAGAGGTTATGTGTGTGCAGAGGGTGTGAGTGCTAATTGTCTCCTCTCTGCTCCTTCTGTCCAAGCCAACCTGGCAAAGAAGTCAAGTGGGATTTAGTGCACATGTAAACCAGAAAGCCAAGAGGAGCAGCGCATTTCCCAGCTACCACCTTATTTTTTCACTCCCCCACTGGAGCTCTGGGAGGTTGCTGCTGCTGCATTGATGGAGGATGACTGAAACGTGCATTCAGAACAGCAAAAGTCAGTTTTAAAAAATTTCCCAGGTGAGTGTCAGTGTGCCACTAATCAAATTGGGGGTTGATTGCAAAACTAAAAATGAAGCAAATGCTTTGCATAATTTGGTAGACTGCTGCTGCCTGTGTGCGTGTGTGTGTTTATAGACTCTTCTTTATGCATTGTGAATTGAATTAATCATGGAAAGAGAAGCACTCCATGTTCATATTCTTGGTGCAGTTCCAGAGATGGTTTGTGTTCTGCACTGCAGTTAAGGCTGGGTTAGGAAATATGGGAAAGTCCGGGCCTCATTTTCCAACTGCTATATTTGTGGCCGGGATTTAAAGGCAGTTCAATGTATTTTGCATGGTTTGGGAAATTTTAGTCTGCATTCCATATTTACTGTGCAGAAATGGAAAGAGCTGTTTTATCTCAGCTTCTAGGAATGCTTAAGTTAAATGTCTGTGCCTACTTGGGTAACCAATTTATTTATTGAAATAAAGTACAGGAAATCCCAGATCCAGCTGCAACACTCCAAACATGCAGCCTTAATGGACATGAAAAGTCCTCAGAAATTTCCAGTTGTCATCAGTGCACCTGAAGCCAGGCTCACTTACATCAGCCCACAGTTTGGTCCGCGAGCTAAACACATGCCCTTTCTCTCACTAAGACCTCACAAATTCCCCAGCCCTACCTAAGCCAAAACAAGAAGTTTTGTCTTGTTTACATTGGTTTGAGTTGGATGAGAAAGTTAAACAGAGAGACTGGTGTAGTAAGAGAGTTGACCAGTCCTCTGATGCTTTTCATTTGGCTGCAGGTAGACTAAGCCAACCTTCTTCCTCCCTATGAAGACTTTCTGACATGAATATCTTCTGGGCGGTGCAGATGGACTGCTCTTTTCAAGCCAGCCCTATTTTGTTCTGTGAGACAAAACAAAATGACCACAATTTATTTGACTGGCTCTAGATTCATTGCTTTGACATGTTTTCTCAGTAAAGCCAAACCCAACCAGTACCAGTTACCCTGAGTGGGCTGGACCCATCGCTTTTAATTCTTTTCTTTCTTTGAGGAAGGATGGAGCTTCTAAAAGATTCCTCAAGGCCTCCTCATTTTTCCCTCCCATACTAATCCTCTGCTTCAGGATATCACTGCCAGTCCTTGAGTCCTGTCAGACTGCTGTGCATTGGCATGCCAGGTCCTTTTCCCCAGATTTATGTTGTGTCACAAAGCAGCGCATAGGGATGCTTTGGCAATATGAAAAGAAGGGTTTTGCAGCTGTTGAAGTGAAAGGAAAAGGCCCTGGAAAACACAAATTCAAATCTCAGTGCAGTGCTCCTTCTGTGAGTGATAACTTAACCTTCAAGTATTGCCCCTGCCTGATAAGAAGGGGTAAATAGGGAAAAAGTGGGGGAAACGGTGTGAACCCACTAATTTGTAACCCCCTCTAAATGATTAGTGCAAATCCTCATGTGAGACAATCAGTGTACTGAGGGCTCCACTTATTTGTAGCCCCTTGTAAATGAAGGTACAGGAATAGAGCTCTCCTCCTGCAGACAGGGCTGCCTGCGGTTGGCTCAGCGGCTGAGGGAGCCCAGGCAATCTGCAAGGTGCCCTGGGAAACGGCCAGGAATTGCAAGGAGCAGCAAGAGATCTCAAAATCCCACCCAGCTGGTGGTGAGTTGGTGCCAGAGGAAGAAAAACATGGTATTGACCCTCAAAATCTCCTTCCTTGTTTTCTGTGCCTGCCCTCATTTAGCTGCCAGGGGCATCTGGAACAGCACACCTAGGTGCCTTCCATCTAGCTGTCATTCCCTCCTTGCCCAACAGCTCTGTTGTTCCCTGAACCAGTCCTCTGCTCCAGGCAGTACTTTGTACTGTTTCTTTTCTGCCCCCCTCAGCCTTTCATCAAGGTGTAAATAGCCCTTCCCACTACACATGAATCTGCAGGGTTCTGCTATTCTCCTGCAGGCTAAAAATTTTCTGCAGCAAAGCAGCTGCTCTATAGAATTTATCTGACTAAAAGATTAGACTTCCTGAAATGCATCGGAGGGCTGAATCCTCCCAGCTGGTATAAATCCTCATTTGCAACATAGATCACAGCTATAGCCAACATGTAAATCACAATGCTCCCTCCTGACTTGAAAATCTATGAATCTATGAAAATTGGCATAATTGCATTGATTTCAGGAGGGCTACTGTGATTTACACCGGCTGGGGACGCGGCCCCACGTACGCCCATCCTGTTAGAACAAATTAGAATTCTCTCTGTGGCGCAGCAGTTCAGCATCCAGGCAGGCTGGGTCAGCAGCAGCACGCTGAGCCTGCCATCGGCTCCTCCAGAGAGGAGTGGGGCTCCCAGCTGTCCCTGAGCACTGAGCATGTGTCTCTACCTCCCTGTTAAGGCTGCATTGGAAAAACACTGCTGCCCAGCAAAGTGGTGCAGCGTAGAAGCGCAGGTGTGGTGGTACTTTGACCAAGAAAAAGCCTGTGAGGGTTTTCACAAACTAACCTGTCCTGTCAGATGCGGTTCAGGAAATGCTTTTGCGGAATACTTCCAGCACTTTTGCCCACAGACCTCTCTGAAGCCCTCAGTGCCAGTTCCTTGGCATAGCAAAGGATGCATTAACAGCAGCACCAAATCAGATTAAGAGCCCGAGTCCTTCCCTCATATAGTGAAGGCATCTTGCTTTCTGGCTGCTGCAGAATTAGAAGAGGGTGAACAAATAACAAAGGAGAAATATGGAGAAGAATCTCAAATAGGGCATTTTGTTCTGCATGCAACCCATAAGAAATCTCAAGATTGTTTACTATTAATTGGGTGTACATGGTACTGTTTTCCAGTAGAATGGCAATTCACCTTAAAGTCTCTGGAATGAGAATCAAAGTTGTTAGTCTTACATAGCATCTACTAAAGCCTTAGTTAATAGTAAAAGTTCTATTTAAGGCTACACTTGTACATGTCTTACAATAGTTTGTTTTCTGTTGCTTACAATTTCCTCAAAAAATTCTTTCTCTGGATTTAATTTTCAATGCCTTGCCTTTGCTTGGCAGCGAGTTTGTTGTTTAGGAGAGA
>NW_020955194.1:3144605-3230859 GCF_003031625.1 Empidonax traillii | reverse complement strand
TTTTTTTTTATTTTTTTTTTTTTTTTTTTTTTTTTTTTTTTTTTTTTTTTTTTTTTTTTTTTTTGCATACCACTTAATACCAATGAAACCTTCAAGTTAAAAATATACAGTTTGCTTAATTCTCATCCAGGACTGATGTAAAGGTCAATTGATTTTAGACATGTTCAGTGAACAGTTTCTACTGTGCTTAGAGTCATGAGAGGGCAAGTCACAACAAATAAATATTGACAGAAAGCACAGAATGTGGCCAAATTCTTGTTTTCACTACACAGTTGTATCTCTCTGGGGATATGGATGTTGCTTTTGCCTATTTTCATAATCCAGGCTTAGGAGGACTTTCAGGTTTGGATTTTATTTTAAATTATCTGGTTATGGCACATGATGGATGTTTAATTTCCCTAAAGATCTGGGTAAATAATAGATCTCATTTCGGTGGCCAACCTGAAACTTGTAGCTTCTAGTGAGTAAACAGTGGAACCACAATGTTTCACCCATCTCTGTTGCAACAGCCATTTCTAGTCTGAGTCCTGTGATTGTATCAGGAATATGATTCTGCCACTAGTTTCAGTCATTAGCAAGTAAAAGAGATGGATGCACTGCACCCAGGGTGTGCACCCTCCCCCTCAGTCCTTATCCCAAATGCTGCTCTTTGGTGGGGACAGCATGTTTGGTCATCCTGTGGGCTGCACCGTATCCATCAGAGAGTTTCTCCCTGTCCTGGGCTGTCTCACATCAACAAAAAACAGGCCTGTGCTCTAAAATGTCCTGTAAAAGTTGGCCTTTTTACGTACCTTGCAGCCTCATCCCCTATTGTTTTGAAAGGAAAGTCAGCCTGGACACATTTGGTATGAAAGTGGCCTCTGATTGCAGGTTTTATTGGCACTTGCCACAGCTGGCTCCAACACAAGTTTCTGTGAGCTATAGGTGTGGCCCCGAAAACCTCCATCCCACTCATGCCAGACCTGCCCTGGCTTGCTTGCATGAGAAAAAGAGTTCATAGGTGGTGCTCAAAAACCCTTTGTGGGAAGGATCTCCTGACACAGGTAGAAAGAGGAAGAGGATGACTTCTCAGGCAACAAGCACGCTCTTGTGTCCTCCCTTTAACCTAATGCCACTGTGCTTATCCCTACCTTATTGCCAGGGAAACCCTTTCCCACTGCCAAATGCTGCTCTAATGTCGAAACTGTGTGCAGCATCCCGGCCTCATCAGAAAACCTGGGTTTGGTAGGTTTTTTTCTGGCTGGCTTGCTTGGGAGGGTGATGACTCAAATCATCTCTGCGTGTGTGAGTGAAAGGAGTGGTTGGCACCTGGTGCTGGCTGGACTGGCCATGCTGCTTGACTTCTCCCCTCCCAGGGCGCTGGGGACCTATCTAACACGCAGACAGGGCAGGTCCCTGGCGGCCTCTCGAGCTTCCCTGCCAGCTGGCAGGGGGGTGGGCTGGTGCCTGACACCGAAGCAGGTTGTTTTGTTCCTGCTTAGTGGATGTTTTTATTGCAGTGTGAAACGAAGCAAAATATAGAAGCTGGCTGAGACTGTGCTGTGAGGAAATCCTCTGATCTTGCTAGCTCTGCTCAGTGTTTAGCCTTTTATCAGGACATGAGGTCGTTGCCGATTTAGGCTAAAGACAGAGCTTTGTATGGATTCTTTGCTTTCACTCTTGAAATTCTCCGTTTGACTTGCAGCTTGTGTCAGGAGGGGCCTGATCACAAAAAAAAAAATGTTAATGTTTTTACCAGGAAAGTTAGTAGGCACTTAAGCGTCACTCTTCCAAGGGCTACAGGTGTGTAAGTAGAGAAAAGTCACACATCTCTCTTTGAATCAGGTTCTCAGAGCATCCATCTAGATACTAATTATCTTCTGCTGAAGATCCCCAATTTCTTTTATGTCACTGAGAGCTCTAGTTGCCTGGCAATACCCAGTAACATCCAAGTGCCTCAGAGGACTGGATGTAAACTGCAACACTGGTGCATTGTAAATGGAGGCAGGTGTATTTCAAGATTTTTACAGAGGAAAAGCTGCACAGAAAAGTTTCAACAGACAGCTGAAATAAGTCCTTTTTATTCACATGATATTTTATTCCTTGTGATAACCAACTTCTCCCTTTATTAAATAAACTCCAACAAAACCTTCCTCAGCTTTTGTCTGGTATTTTTCTTTTTCCATTGCCAATCTGTGTCATACTCATGATTCTTTTCCTGGCATAATTTAGACAAGGGGATGTCTGACTAGGATATCCAGAGCCTTGTCAGAAAATGCAGGGCAGGACTGGAGGACATGGCCTGAGGTATCAGCCTGCCTCGGTGCTGGCTGGGCCACCTTGAGGGCTTGTCACAAGGCTCCCGATGTGTGTGGGCTCCAATGCTCTGTGGCAGTGAGCGTGGGTTGTGGGAGCTGATGGGCTGCTCACCAGCAGGGTGGTCAGCTCTTCAAGTTGTGGCCATGTCTCTTTCCTGTAGGAAAGCTTGTTAATAGCTCATTTAAAAGAATCCGGAAGACTCGATGATTGCTTTGGTCTCAGCTTCCAGAGCTGGCACACTGTTGCAACTCCAGCACTTGCCACTCCTGTGGCAAGTCCCTATTCTGCATCTGGTCTGCTGCAGAATAGGGACTTGCCAAGGCTGGTGCCTTTTCCCTCGATGCTGCCCCTACCTAAGAAGCACGATTGCCCTCACCTGGCTTCCCAGGTCCTGTCTCCAGGCTGTACTGTGCAGCCAGATCAGGTACTCGGGAGACCTCTTTTATGTTAGGGAAAGTTCAAACTCCAACGATCACAGGACTATTCAGAGCATTTAAGCCACAGTTGATGGTTAAATCCAGGCTCGGCAGTGGGCGGTCCCACGCGTTAGCCTGGATTCTCCCTCGGTGTGGGAGCAGAAGCAAGAGAAAACTTCAGAAAAAGCTGGCAGAGTGTTGGCTTTGTTTTGCTTTCTGTTCTATCTGGTGTTTCATCTAACTGTCAGGAGAGCTAGGGTTTTGTTTTCATAAGAGACTTTGTCTTCATAGTGCCTCTGAACACAGGACAGCAGGTGAAGGCCGTGTCTGCAACGAGGCTGGGAGATGCATGTTTTAGGCAGTTTCTTTCCTTTAGCAGAGACAGAAATGAGTTTTAATGCAGCACTGCTGTGGAAGTTGCCCCTGCTTAACTCTACGGTGAAGCCTGTTTGTTTATATTATAAACTAACTCAGCAATGACTAGTTCAGATTGTGCTTTTGAGTTCAAAGGCATGCAAAATAGTTGTGCTGTGGACAGCTGGCCCTATATTTGAGCATTTTTCTTCATCAGTTTCTTGATAGTCTGGAGTAACAGCTTTCCAGAATATGTCTGACAAAATGATTTCAAGCTGTTTCCTAGGGAAACTGGGCTTCCTAACTGGATTTTTCCTGCTGCTTTTAACTGACTTGAAGTGGCACATGTAGTAGGACGACAACCTGCCATGTCCCAGCCCTTTTAAGGGGAAAAAGTAGCTTAATGCTGCCTCTAGCTGTCCACCAAAAGCCTCACTGTGGTGTGCGTATTCCAAAACTGGATGAAGAACACCTTTGTGCCTGTTCACACCTGTTTTCTCATCACTAAGGTGCTGCTGGAGGAGGATGGACTGGTTCCTTAATAATCAAGAAAAGCATAATATAAAGGAGGATGTGCTTTTTTTGCTGTCATCTCTTTGAACATCGTTTGTTTCCCTGCATTTCTATTCTTTGACTTAATTTCAGAGAGTAGCCCTCAAGAAGACATTATGCTCTGTGCCTCTGGGTGGTGTTTGGCACAAACTGAAGAAAACAGAACTTTCATGGCAATATAATTCAATGGCCTCTCATTGCACAGCTCTGTGAATGCCAGGCTTCAACCATTGCCTTCAGTGTGACCACTATGTCATTCATGCCATTTCCTCTGGCAGTAAACTAAAACATGAAGGCTGTAGGTCAACAAGCAGGTAGTTTAAATATTAAATGAAATGTAGAACAGGCATGCCAGGGATCTGGGGACTCTAGGCTGAGACTTCAGTGCCACAGATTAAAGATCATAAGGTTATTGTACTTTGTAGTTTTAATTAATTACTTCACTTGTTTATTTTCTACCTTCTAATTTGTATCCTTTTTTGTTAGTACGTGTGATGTGATGTATAATGCAATTCACTGCAATATATATGTCACATTATGGAAGAGTGCTATCTTCATTGATTACAAGCAAAAAAGGCTCCTAGAAGTAATGAAGGGATAAAAGTTAAACTTGTATTTCAGCCGACTCTTGAAGGCCTATCTCCATGGCAAAGCTGCATGTAAATCTGCAGTGTTTCACCTAGCTTATGTTTAGTCCTACATTTGTATTTCGATGCTGTGGTAAGTGCAAAGTATCTCTCCACAATAAAACTGTGTTAAACTGCCTTGGAGTTAGTGAAGGTGTGCAAGATCAGCCACAGACGAGGTAAGATCCTGTATGTTCTGCTCCATCTTCTTTTTCAGCAACTTGTGTATACTTTTCAGTGAAGACTTTTGCTTGTAAGCAGACTGTTGGATAAATTAGGATAGTTATAGTGTTAGAAAACAGGCAGTGTAGTGTGGAAAGCAGCATTGTGCTGCTTGATGTTAAGTGTCAAACTTTCACTTTCTCAAATGCTCTTTGGGTTAAAGTCAGTTTACAGAAGCTGAAGATATGGTCTTATGCCCCCAAAAAATGATTGTGGTATAATGATTTTCCAAAATACCCCTTTTTAACAGTCCATTTTTTCCAGAATAAGAGCTTTCATTTTGGCACACTGTCACGGCTGAAACATAAGAACTTTTCATAGATGTAAATCTTCCCAAGGAAGAACTCCATGCATTTCTACTGAACCTGGTCCTGTACTGCCCTTTGCATATACAATTATTTTTACTTTTACTGTGCTAGGTAGGAGACACCCTTGGCTTAGAACAGTAGAGAGTTAAAGTCACTTAGTGTTGGTCTGAATGACTATGTAAATTGCAAGAGGCAGAGGATCTGATTCTGTGCCTATAAATTTTATCAAACCAGCTGCTTGTCAAATTTCATTTTTGCTTTATTTAATCATTAGCTATTACTGGAAGAAAATTGTATATCCTACAGTTAGTTCTTCTGGTATAAATCTGGAATAAGAGCCTAAGTCCTACCTTCTTTTCTCTGGTATCAGTGGATATCAATTCCAGTGAAATTTACTTTAGATTTAAGCTACCACATTTCTAGTATAACCTGGTCTTTGTGCTTCTTAAAACAGGTGCATGGAAATGCCTATGGTTGCAGAAAATGATCCAAGTCAACTTATTTCATATCATAGCATTTACTTCTGTGTGATGCACTGTATTCTGATACTTTTGAGCATCACATATTCAATTGGCTGGACATTGAGCTGACTTTGGTTAGAAAATAGTCACTGGCACATACTGAGTCAGGCATCGGGTTTACAGGGCCAGGAAAAACTGCCATTTGTTGCAATAGGACCTGAAGCAAAGGTGTGACTGAGTTAGCAAGCATTTACCCTTCAAACAGTGATCAGCTTCCACCATAAAACCTTGGAAAAGCTCTTTGTGTGTTCTCTAATCCCTTCTGCACGTTTTTCCTGCAGCTTTATCCTGGGAACAGAGTGGGTAGATGGGGTGATGTACCCTGGTCAATCTATGTTCCGTAGGGCTGAGACCATTGCAAAACAGTGGAAGAGGTGCTTGAGATCAAACACAAGAGCCTAAGTCAGCATCTACAAGCACTGAGAGCTTGAGGAGTGGCTGTGGGAAACTCAGGAGCCAGGTGGTTGTGTATAAAGTGAGGTGAAGCCGTGGTCCTTCACAAGAAGGTACTTTGTGTAACAGGGGAGAGGCATAAGTGATCAGCAGCCTTAAACAGACCCAAACTATGCACACATGGGGCGACGCCAGCACCAGCTAAGGAATATAATGCTACCATACCCAGCAGGGATTTCATCCAAACTGGTGTCATTTCACTTCTTCTTAGCAGTTTCCATGTACAAAATGTTCAGAGAAGGACAAGTAGACAAAGGGTGTTAGCTCTCCAGTTACCCTTGCCTGGTATAATGGCTCCCAGAGGCCCATTCTTTGCTGCTATAAATTAGAATAACCCTTAAAGTTGACTAATTTGTCCGTGCCCTTTACTAGGGATGAGGGTGATACGCAGGAGATGCAGAGCAGCCCTCTCCCCTCATAGCCTCGGGGCTCTCTTATCCACCTTAGCCCAGCCAGCAGTGGGGATCACTTGTAATCCTGAATTCCTGCTGATGGTAAGAAAAAGCCCCCTGGGCAGGATGTCACATGGGCCAGAGTAAATCCCCGCAGATACCACCATTCTCTTCTGTGGAAAGCCTGCACAGCAAGGCACTACCCTCGGCACACTGCTGCCTCCCTTTCCCACAGATGCCCCCTCAGAGGTGTTGTTCACTCAGGGTGAAGGGTGGAGGTCTGCCCTAAGCCTGGCAGAGGAGCATCCTTGCCCTGCCAGCAGCTGGGGCCGTGTGAGCAGTGATGAGGCAAGTGTTTGTTTGTGTAGGGTCGTGCAGCTGCACCGAGACACCGCTCATCACGTGGCACTCACAGCCAGCACGTGCCCTGAGAAGGCAGAGCAAGCTTTTCCAGTCCTCTGGCTACAGCAGCACCAGGGTTGTGTAGCCCAGCAGGCACTTTCGTAAGCAGCAAGCATGGGGTTGCCCCTTGTCTTGGCCCGGAAAAAAAAGGATACTTTTTTTTGGTTACCTACGGACCTTCAGCTTCCCAAAAGTTGCATTTTCAGCATGGAGAAAAGCTGTTAGGTGCCTGAGGAGCCAATGATAGGAGCTGATTTGCATGTATCATTTAAAGAAAAGGGAAAAGACCTCGTGTGAGGAAGCCTTCACTTGAAAGGAACTTTGTTCTGCTTTAATCTGTGCTGTTTGATTGACCCTTTCTGCTGACAAACCTGGAGCACTGCTGCTGTACCTCTGAAGGCAGGCAACAGAGATCATTTCCATCCTGGAAATGGTAATTTGATAAAGCTCTAGGGGTAAATGTGCAAGGCACACTCCTTCAGAGTGGCAGTTTGGATTTAAAAGTGTTTCCAGAGGGGTCCCTGTAGCCCCACCAGTGCCTGATGGAAGTTCACACATCTATTTTGACAGTACAAAGTAGGGAATGGGGGTGTCTATACAAGGCCACTCACTCTCCAGCCTGTGTTAAGCTGTGTTTAGGTGTACCTGAGGACTCTTGGTGTTCCCTGTCCAGTTCTTTACACCCTCACAACAGCCTGGGGAAGGGACTCCTCTGAAGAGTAGCCTTGGGAGTGTGGTGAGGGGGGAACCTGTGCCAGTTTTCAGCCACATCAGTTCACTGATCCACTTCCTGTACAGAGGAGAAAACACTCGTAGCAGCACAGCAGATGAGCACTGTGAGGAAGGAACCAGTGGTGAATGGGGAAGAGACTGAGTCTACTAAGCCAGAACTGCCACCAAATAAACGTGCCTTGAACTGCAGCTGCTGGAAGCTCATCTGTCAGTGGTTCCTTTTCACAGGGTGACAGGGAACAGGAGCTGAGGCTAGAAACTAAGCTTTGAGAAGCAAATTTATTTCAGTTATATCTAAAAGAAGCCAGATATTCTTTTGTTTAAGTTTATCCAGCCAAATCACTGTCAGTTGCCCCGTTTCCCTTTGAATTATCTCTTCTGAGTTCACTGCAGTGCCTGGAGTTTACTCTAGAGAAGAGTTGAGCTATGGCAGCTCATTTCCCTGTGTTTTTCTGAAGAAAATGAATTCGTGACATGGGAATACCTCCTGGCTTAGTCAGAAGGTGAGTGAAGGCATCTGACAGAGCCCAAATGCTTGCAGGGTGACTGTCCATCACAGACTGAAAAAGCCAGTGTGATCCTGGGCTGGAAGAGCAGGGATGTGAAGAGTGAGGAGACTGACTTGGCTTTCACTGATACAAGTGTTTATCAAGAGATTTCTGTAGTGTTATTACCCTAGTATAAACCAAGCAAACAGTGAGAAAAATCAGGCCAAAGTTCAAATGAGTCTAGTTTTTAGTGCATTCAACTTATCTGCTGCTACTTCTTGCACAGTATATAGTAACTGCTGTTAAATTATTTTTTAAGGCCATTGCTGAGAAATACTAGTCCTCACAGTACTGCACCCTGGTCAGACCCCAGCTTTATCCTCTCCCCTCCCACCACTCACACACACCTTTTAGGAACTGACTGACCAACACGAGGTTCAGTTGTTTTGCTCTGTACTGTACTCCTGAAAACAAATCTTTTTTTTTTATTTTATTTTCTCTCAGCCTGTTTCCTTCTGTTTTGACATCAAAACAAAACAACAGCCCTAGCCCTCACCAGGAGTGAAGAAGACTATTCAGCTGCACTCAGATCTTGCCCACAATCTCAAAAAGGTTCACTCAGGTTTCACAGTGGGAAAACAGTCTGCTCCTTTCTCTGAATGTGTGGAATTGCGCAAGGAAATGTGATGAATGAGAATGTTTTTCTTTCTCAGCATATCTTCTAAATCCCACTGGACAATCTATGTGACTGGCAAAACTCTCCCAGAATTCTGACTGATGTAGCCCATCCCAAATCTTAAAGGATTAACAAGCATGTCTTCTCCACTAAAAGTTTCCAAAAATACTGTGAAGAAAGCCTTTGCTTTTCTCACTCTTACTGGCTGGGAACCAGTGATGAAGCTGGAACCCCTAACTCCAAGCAGGTTGGGCCAGTTCTCATTAGCACTCCTCCCTGGCCTGGGGTTGCCACCACCTTCCCCAGGCGTGGCTGACTCCCTTGAGCCCTGCCTTAGGCATCTCTAGCCTGAAATCAGTGGTGCTCCTGATTCCTGGAGAGTGCTGCAGGCACTGAAGCTGATCTGCAGAAGGAACTGGCGAAGGTGGAACAGATCTCATATATCTGGGCTGTGTGCTGTGCAGAGTACCATGCTAGGAGATTCTCTTTATTTTCATTCTTGAAATTTGAAGGGGAAAAGGGAGATTAGTGATCCCCCAAATCCTGCACCATCTGAGAATCCCAGATAGATTCTCAGATGGTGCAGATCACCAGGTTGTTTTTGGACTGAATTCCAGCCAAGAGCCTGGTCCCACATTCTTTACGTGGAAGCAGCACTCAAAAGCAGTGCAGGAAATAAATGTCCTCTCTTTAGATGTAATAAATGTTTACTCCATTGTTTAATTCTTTTGCTCAGTGTCCTGCCAAGGAGTTCAGTGCTGGATAATACAAATGAAAACCATCCCCACCCTGAAGGCTGACAACTCAAGAGATAGACATATTGCAGACTCGTTTTGCCAGGGAATAAGTAGGTGAGTGTGGTTTCATGTTTATCACTTTTACCAGTGATAAAGAGCAGGACAGATTCAGAAATGAGTAAGCCTGAGAGAGGTTTTTTTCTAGTTGATCTTGAGGGAAAAAAAAAAAAAAAAAAAGCCACCCAGTGAATTTAGGAGAGTTCAAATGGGGAAGTAGCTAGAGAACAGTGTTTGGCCAAGGAGAGGAAAACAAAGCCTTCAGGGGCTACCTCCCCACAGTAGAAAATTACCTTAAAATTTCTTCTTAGATAAATCAGAAGTTCTTTTCCAAACAATCCCATTTAAGGCACATGTACTGCAAATTGACTAATTCATTACTCTTGTAAAAAAACTCAGGTTGTTAAATCACATTTTCTAATTTAACCAGAGTATCTGACAGCAAAGGGCTACTGAACAACTTAAGTACACTTCTTCGAAGGTCAAGGACAATTGACCAAACCTTACCTTGCTTTTCTGGCTACATGAAAACTGTATCTCTAGTGAAACTTTAACTATACAGAAAATATTAGCTGCAAGGATAAGGAAAGTAGCACCACCCTTATTTTGGCTGCTTGGCTTTATGAACCTGCACAGGCAAACAATTTACCTGTACTAGAGCAGAATTCACACACACTCATGTTTAATTCAGTGTTCTGATTCTCTTAGTTATCTATTATTGTTCTGCAAAGTTTTCAGGCTGATGTCCAAATTTGTATAACTGCTTATATAAACCTTGCCTGCTTCCTGCACAGAACAGCAGGGACTTACACCTGCCTTTCACAAGGTCCTGGAGGTGCTTTTGCCAACTTGTCTGCATGGCTATTTACACAAAATTTGCAATGTGTATTTCGTCAGCAAAATGATCGCATTTGGTTGTCTATTCAGAGGTTTTCATGTGCTATAAATGGGGAAGGTAAAGGAAGAAGGTAAAAATTACATGGAAAACTCCGCATTAAGGGTTAAACACATCCACAGATGCAATCAACAATGTGATTACCATGGGATTGAAGACCAAGGGTTTTGGAATTTCTAAAAAGCCTTCAGGACTGCACTTATAACACAGTAATACTTTAATGCACCTTTTTCATTTCAGAACTTGAAGTGTGAAATTCTCACATACAGGTTTCCCAGGGTTGTGTTCTTTATATGCCCTTACATTGCACTGGCATTCATAGGAATTTACTATGAATGCAGGGTCGGGCCCTGCTACAAGTTTCTGTTTTCTAAGTCTATTAGGGAAACAAAAGAAGAAGCAGATATTACATGTGCAAATTTTTACTTTCATCTCTATGTGGGTATGAATAGTGTGTCATTAGTTAATGATGACATAAGAGCTGGCATTCCTGATAAGCCCACAGCTCCTTCAGGCTTGCTGGAAGGTTATTAGTCAGGTGCTGTAAAAGTTGTTTTTGTAATTACCTTGGAGTCAAGATAACTCTTCCCTTTCTGAGCTGCTAGGAATTATTCACAGATACATGTTCAAGGGAAGGATTTGGCATCCGAGTTTTAAACAGAGGGTAAAATACAAACTTCTTTCTATGATACCCAACAAGCACCTTCCTACCTGACTTGTCTCCTACCTCTTCATCTTCATGATCCAGGGTTCAGGTGACTTCCTTCACATCCCAGCCTGAGTCTCACACTTGCCACACCACTGACAGTCCGATTACCTGGAATAGGGGACCTGAAGACAGCCAGGGGACAGGTATGTACCACAGATTGATTTTGTCAAAGTCAACAAAGGCTGCGAGAGGGGATCTCAGGACAGCAGGCTGGCAGACAGCCAAGAGGAGCGTGTCAGCCGCTGCGTTTTGTCAACTAGCAGCAATCCCTTTGCCACTGTGGATTGCAAAAACAGCAGTGCTGCCAATGTTTATATGCCTCTGGCATCCTGACTAAGAATCTTTCAGTTACATCATGGGTATGTGCAATGGGGTTTGGATTTTTGCTAGCTAGCAGTGCGATTTTTGGCTAGATGAAAGATGTGGTTGAATGTGTACCTGAGTATCAGAGTTATATCTGGGACTGAACCAAAACCACAAGGAGACAGCCTTATATTTTGAGCAGTGACTGGTATATTAGTGGGCAAAAAGGGACTTTGCTCCTCTTAAATCATAAGCCTAACAAATAGTACTACACTGTTTTGTACCAGGTGTTACTCTGCTGTGTATAATTTGATTTTCCCTACATTGTACTGTGTAACAGAATTTTGTATAGAAAAGCTCTTTTTCTGTGCTCCGTCTTGTAGCTCATGGACACTGTAAGGAAGCATAAGACTGCAGACCAGCTCCCCTGTGGTCCATATCTGGAGCTTTGAGATTAAATGTGCCCTGAGTGTTTTCCAAATGAAGTTTGTCCTTCTTGGCTAAGGGCTAATTGTCAATAGGAAGTTGATCTGAAAAGTATCAAGGTCCTACTCTAATCTCTTACAGAAGTCCCGCAAACTTTCATCAAAAGAAACAGGAAACACGAAACTTCAAAGGCCACTATTTTTGTATCTGGAGTATATGGACAGACACCATCATTTAATCCTTCTATTGTTTGTAATTTTCTTGGTTTCACCAGCAATGTAAGCAAGTTTGCATTTTTCTTCTTTACAAAAGGTAAGTACTATATTTTCTGTGATCAAGACCCCAGTTGAAACAGTCATTATGAAGGATGATGGGACAGGCAGAAAAAAATGAGCACTGTTCAATGGAAGTAGAAATGTGATCTTAAGACAAAAGGGTACCATGGCAGTGAGGAAAGCAGCCTTGCAAAATCCAAATGTAGTTTCCTTCTCTGCAATGGGTTCTTTGTGACCTGCAGTGAGTCACTGAGAGCATCCACGTTGGCTTTCTTCCCAACGTGGTTGATTTCACTCCCCTCTTCACAGGGGTTCAGAGAAACTTCGGTTGTTTGTGGATCAGCTGCAGAGCTACTTGGTCTGTGTTGTCCAAGATAACGAGCAGCAGAGTTTTGGTGGCTGCTCCATGAACAGACAAACCTTTCCTGCAGTGGAGAAGTTACAGCCCTGAGAGCAGCTGCAGCAAGCACAGGTACTGTGCCGCTGCTGAGCCAGGTAGACCCACCCTGCCAGAACTCTGCACTATCCCTCAATTCTCTCTGTAAAACGATGTAAGAGGATTGCTGTACTGCACAGACATGAAGTTTAGATAATTACAAGTGTGAGACACTGAAATATTACACTAGTGAAAATACCTCAGATGAAGAATTGTTGCTCTTTCAAGGCTAATGTGATCTTCTCCAGGTTGTCCTATTCAGTGGATTCTAAAGGGCAGGGATATGGCTTTCTTAAACTCTGAAGAATTATTCTGGATTTTGATTTGTTAGCTTTTATTTTCTTTGACAGTCTATAGGGTTTTTCCATAAGGGATTAAAGTACCTTTACAGACCTTGCTCACCACATCCTTCTTCTTCTCCCCATTCTTTCTCCTTTGAACTTGGATATATATTTCACTGAAGTATTCTGACAAGGAGCAGAAAAAAATCCATCTGATCTGTTACCAGTTTTATATAATTTAGATTGAAGAGTTACATTGGAACATTTTCTGTGGGGGGAAAAAAAAAAAAAAAAGTGAATCATCCTGAAGTGGGCACAATACCTTCAAGAGTAAGAACTTGAGTCCTAAACCGACAAGTTACTGTGGGCAAACTGAACCACTTAGCTCCCTAGTCCTTCCCAAATCATATAATTTACAACAAAGGATATTTTCTCAGGTTAATGTTTGAGCTTTTTCTCATCTGCTATGCCACTTTTCTGAAATAGTTTTGGATATGAGTTGATACTGCACATCAAATTTCTCCTTTGCATTCAACAGGAGACTGGTGGTTCTAACGAACTTCAAAAGAGATTTCATATTCTATAAAATACTTCACATTTCTCTGTATCAAAGTCTGATATTTTTTTCAGGGTTGTACAAGCTCACGCTACCTACCCAGTCTGTCTGTCTGCATCACTTTCATGTGTTTCTGAATTGCTAATGAAGGCTACATGGGCCTCAAAGCTTGCAAAGGGTTCCCTTCGACTGGGTTTGCACAACCTGAATTAATTTTCCTCTAGAAATCCCAAAGTGCCTTGTTCCTTTTGCTTGTTGCTTAAAAAGAAAGATTCCCTTGGTTGTGAGAGTGAGGTCCTGGAGGCCCAGCAACAACATCAGTTACCAAAGGTTATCGTTTTTGCTTTGCAAAATATTGATAGGGAAACAGAGAGGATGAACAATCCAGGGAGATGTTTACAGCTGAAATTCCTGCTCTTGCTGTTGCTGAGTTTCAAGTCTTCTTATAAAATATGAAGTGTTCACTTCGGAAGCCTTGAATAGTGCTGTTTATAATGTAAAAACCCAGAAATTCCATGTCTGACTAAAAAGTTGCTGAAAACCCCAAGTATGCAACTTTACTTACAAACCACTACTATTGTTGCAACCATGGTGCAGTCACATTTTTTCTCACCTTTCCTTTCTGCTTATCCATCTTAGCTATAGATCTAGTGAACACATAGTCCTCCAAAGGAGAGAAGAGAAGTGTCATCCATTCGAAAGTCATCTCTGCCCCTGAGATGTGACAGAGGTGGTGCCTGTGCTGTTCCACTGTATTGTACGTTCCGGCTCTGTCAGGGCACTTTCAGGCCATCCTGTTTTTACGTGAGATGGGCAGCAGATTGTTCATAACAGCAGTCTGGTTTTTGTGTGTATATTCAGTCCTTCTGTTGAGGTTAAACACCGTATTCATGCCAGCAAAATGTTTCATTTGTTCCTGTGTCTACCCCGCCATTCCTGGTGTCTTCCCACTCAGCATGTACATTTTCTGTTCAGAACCACACCTTCTTCCTGAGTAGCTGGTGACTGAAAGAACTGCCAGAAGGATCATCTAGCAGTCATTCACCGCTGAGCAGAAATGAGTGTTCAACTCTCAGAAAATATTATTTTGTGACCAGGCATCTTCTTCTGATAGACAACAGCAGATGTGTTCTTTGTTCGTTGTCTCCGCAAAAATATGACAGCTCTTGTTACTCATCTGGAAATGACCAATTTGCATCAGTTCCCTAGTCTATGGTTTCCATCTCTAGGGTCACATGTACATTGGTGACCAGGAGAGACACCACCAAGCAAAGAAAAAAAGAAATTTCATAGCTGGGAATCATCTGTTAGCAGAGATTTCTTTCTAGTGATAAGCAGTTAGTTGTTTGCTTATATCCTAAAATATATACTCAAATAAAAAGTTAAAGAATACACTTTGTGTGCTAATAACCTATTTTTGACCAAACAGTTCAAGATCTTTTGGTCGTTCCTGCAATTTCTGTAACCTTAAGGATAGCCTGCAACTATGAACTCTCCATGTTAATAACCTGTTGGTGGGGGAAAGAGAGATTTGTTTGTATTATTTAAAATTCTGTAATGAGCACAGAAGGAAAGACTGAAGGTATTCTCAAAAGGCAATTAATTCTTTATGCAGGTTGTATCAGAAATACAGGTGCCTAAGTGCAAATCTGTGTGCCTGAAGGTGTCCACCTCATCTTGTATGTCATAAACCTTTTACTTTAATATTCCTTGACTGGCTGATGCTTTGCATCTGCTTATGCTCAGAAACACCTCAGTCCTGAGAAAGCTGAGCAGAGTGACACCTACCTCATCTCTAACCCAGCAACTTTGCACTCGGAGCTTATTTCCCCAGAGAGATCTATGCTGCTAAAGTATTATCACAGCACATCTGGCAGGTAGAATCCAAACAGGAGGGAAGGAAACCTTACTTTTCTTTTAAGACTTGGCAGGGGCAGATGCCTTCTGTACAACAGCCTGATGGTTAATAGCCTACCCTTCACTCACAAGGCTCTGCCACAGCGACTCAAGTCCACACTGTCCCCAATAATACACAAAGCACCAAGTTAAAAGAGAGAAATTTTAGTCCTCTAAATGTCTTAAGGATGGTCCAGAAAGAAATGTACCCTCAGAATTAAAATCATAGGTACATATATATGACCCCCATATGTTTTTCTTCCCTTCTGCAGCACTTTTCTTATGTTTTCCTGAAAGCAGAGTAATTAATAACATGGGTGGCATGTGTTTGTTGCTACATGGTTAACGAAAAGGTGCCAGAGCCCTGCAATAAATTATTTCTCTGAAACATTAAATATCTGGACAACTAACTGTCAAGGATTTTCTGTGCACAGATGGGAGCTGCAGAACAGCAGATCTGTGGGGTCTGAATCTCATGCAGCACAAAAGGAGCCCTTTCATGTTACATGAAAACACCCTGCAGTGTTTGAAATTAATTCCTTTGGATCTGGGGGAATCAATTTTGGTCAAATTGTCTTCAATCAAACGACTAATGGTTTTGTTAAAAATCTCATTGTCAGTCTTGAAGAGAGATGTTGATCTGGATAAGCTATTCTGATCTTCCCTTCACGCCCTCACTGCTCATGGCTTGAGAAAACTCTTCAGAAAAATATCCCATGCAGCATATTATGATGTTATCACGTGCTAGCATATCTCATTCAGAGCTATCCAGTCTGATTTCAAATTGCACGTAAATCTTCAACTAAATATAACCCAGATTTCATATTGTTTTATTATTTTCTTCCTCTATACCTGTTCCCAGAGTGCATTCAATAAGACCATATTATTCCTTCCTCTGTCATGAATATTCATTATGTTCAGGTTTTCATTTTAGGATCTGGGATGGGCAAAGCTAGTGAGGTTTCTTTCTTGTGAAATCTGTTTGATCAGGGGACTTGTGGTTTCTTAATTCTCTAAAACTCAACACCAGGCCAATTTCACTTCTCCTTATCTGATCAGACTTTGGTGAGGTGTTAGATTAAAAAAATGCCATTGTGGAGTGTAGCACCTGAGATTTAAAGAAATAATTACTTCTGTTCAATTGTAATGAACTTTATTTGCCTTTTGTGTGCACGTCTTCTATTAGATCCAGCAGGGTTTGCCTTGGATAATAAGAAAGAATTATATGAGAGATAAGTTGATTACTCAGTAATTCCCCAGGAAAAAATTCTGAAGCAAATTCAGGTGATAAACACCATCTGTGTAGGAAAGACCCGCCTGTGAATGGATATGGTAAATCTCTTATATGTGTGTGTGCAATATGTTCTCCATATCCCAAGCTGAGGTAGCCAGGTCCACTACTTCAGTCAGAAATCTTCCACCCCTAGCCCACCTCCCAGGGAGCACAGCACTTGACCACACCTGGGACATCCAGTGCTTTGTTTCCAGATCTTTCTTTGGGTAAAGCAGAGAAAAAGTAGTAAGTTTTGAGTGTCTTTGAGTACTATTCTCACTGCTGAGACAGTCTTTTCTTATTTATTAGCACAGCTCATTAGAGGATTTATTCTCCAGGTTTGCTTTGAGTCATTCTAGAGGTCTGATTGCTTCTCTGCATAGCTTCTCACATCTCTATTTTGATGTCACCATGGGCAAGGTCCTTTTAGAAGAATTTTTATATTTTCTTTTTTACTCCTTCACATTTTTTATGAATATACATATCCAGTGGAAAGCTGGTGCCACAACAGGCAGAAGGTGCTCCAAACTGAGGATTTTTTCCAGCATATCCTGATGTATCCATTGGTAGCTTCACTGTTTCCTTGCTGGGCTGTTGTGTGGAAAATCTCCACTGCTTTGCTCCTTGGTTATTGGTGGCTTCCAAATTCTGCCCATAACAGTTAGGGAAGCCAAATTGTGTGGTCTGTGCTAGGTCTGGTGCTTTGAGGGGCTCTATGAGGTAGCAACTGTCCTGACTGTAGTACAGCACGGCACTTTTTTAGCCCACCAACCTGCTCCATCAGCCTTCACAGGACATGATAGGGTCTGCTGCTGTACAATGCACAACACTCACCCACAGAAATGTAGGAGAGAATGATTTATTCTTATGCAGAGTAGATATGAAAAATGCAGCAAATGATGTAGTGAGACTTGCAGCTTTGTCACCTACTGTACAAGAAGCAAATAATGAAGAATTTAGAATTGGGTTCTTGAGATTTCATGTAATGCCCTGTTGAGTCTGGACTAAGTACCACAGTCAATTTTATACTCCATGTGTGTTTGTAGTGAAACTGTTTACTACTCCTTTAAATCTCTTTTCTCCAAGGTAAAATTATGTAGGAACCATAGGATGTTGATACTCACATCTTTGGGTGTTATTTCCAAACGCAAGGGAAGTTGATATTAAATTTTCTTTCACGTTTGATTGTCTTCCTTCTTATGACTGAAGTGAATAATTTAGAGGTTTCCAAAAAGCTGTGAAACCGATCCAAATTTGCTAGTAATACAGAGAATGGAAAAGATTTGGAAACCGAAATGTCATGAGATTTTTATTATCAGTGTGGCCAACTCTTTTTGAACAGATTTATTTTGATTTACCTTATCAAAAGTTTAAAAAGCACAGTGATAACAAGCTTATCATATAGACATTTTCAAGATTAATAAGTTATCTTAAAACTTTCTGCATTATCTCCACACTTCAGTTCACCAAGCTTTTTGCTTCTGAACAATTTAGAGAGGCTTCAAATAATTTTCAGGGGGCTCACTTAGAATTCAGAGCATGCCATGAGGAAGGCTAGCTTTTCTGCAATGCTTTTGAAGTGACCAAGTAACCTACTGACTTTCATTATAGACACAGTTCATGACATACTTGTCCTCATGAATCACTGAAATTGCTTTCCAGTCATGCCCAAGGCTCTCCCCTTGCCTACCCTGTTTCCCTACCTCTCACCAAGAGCTGCTTCTACCACTCTGATTCGCACAAGGTACCATCTAATTAATGCTTTTCCAGCATTTGGGGAGTGGTGGTTTCTCTGCAGAAGTTGTCTTCTCCAGGGTAGCACAGAAGCAAATGAGAGAGAAATTGTGGAGGCAGAATGTCTGAAGAAGCAATGTTGTGATTGCAGAGAAGATTCTGTGTTTGTTTATCCTGTCCTCTGTGTGGAGAGTGGAGAGCTCAGCCACAGTCTGTGCTGTAGCTCAGGCCTTGACACCCCATTTGGATGGGTTGGCATCATTTTCCAGCAGAAACCTTATGCTTGTCTTTTCCCGAGCAAGGTGAGGATGCTTTGAGCACAAGCAGTGGGTGAGGTGCCACCAGCCAAGTGTAAAGAAAGGGAAGGGGTCAGATGGCTCATGCTGCTTAACCCAGGGTTCAAACCTGTGCTTCAGTGAAAATTGCAGACAAGTGATTCAGGAGAGCTAAAGTAAAAGATGGGAATTTGAATGCACAGAATAACAACTCCACCATCCTCCCTTTCTGCCATTCATCAGCCCTGTGCACTGTCTTAAAGGGAGGGGTCTTGTGGACACCTTGGAGGGCATTTGCACTCCCCTCCCCCACACTTCTTTTTATTGCCTCACTTCTACCTGTAATGAAAAAAAGGTTCCTGCTGTGGTCAGACTTTGTGTTGTTTGATTTAAGCACAGATCACAATGATGAGGGCTTAGCAAAGGCCTTTTGTGTGTGTTTAACACTACAGCTGCCAGGGTGAAGAGAAAACTCAACGGACTAAGCAAGATGCTCTAAATACTAATAAAGTCTGAGGGTGATTGGAAGGAGTGGAAGTGGGAAAGCCCACAATCCAGGTAATTAAGCTGTAAAGCCCACAGAGGAAGGGCTGTCACCAAGTCATCTGATGTGGGATGAAGACCAAGGCACAGTGTGATTCTTTGTCTCTTAATCCCCTCCTCCGCTCCCCAGCATGTTCTTATTTCCCTATAAAGTCTTTATATGAAAGGTGGAAAAAAAATGGTTTAAAAAAATCCTGAAGGATAAATCTTGTAATTCAGAGCACTGAACAGCTGGTAGTTTAAAGCACAGAACAGCAGTTTAGTGATTAATTTACCTCTTTAAAATGCTGAACAATACAATGCAATAAAATATAAAATTTTATTTTGTATGGCCTCCTTCAAACCGACTGTATCCTGGAGCTCTTTCTAAAGTTAAAGTGCAGCTACAGAGTTAAATAATCAGTAATAGCAGAAGGGAGAGGTATAAAGAGAGATGTGCAAGCAATAAAAAGATCAGCCCTACAGGAGCCCCCCTCCAGTCCATTTAATTTTACTGAAAGAAAAGTAGCCTTTGCGATGATTTTTACATATTGATGGATTTTCGCCTCGCCTGCCCTTTCCCTCTTCTTCCATCTCATAAGAGCATCTCTGTGCTGCTGCCGCTGCCGCTGTTGACACTCCCTCGCGGCATCAGTGAGCAGCTGATACCGCCACGGGCTGTCTCACCCCGGAGAGCTGCCAGTCCTCTGCTCGGCCCCGGCCTCCCACCTTATGATTAAATGTTCCCTTCGGCGGGTTGCCTTGGTACCACCACCGAAGGGAATGCTGCCCTTTTGTCCTGTTGCCCCAGACAGAGGTCTCCAGCAACCCACTCAGTATTTGCCTCTGCCGTGTGTGACCTCTCTGGAGACACGGAGGGATGAAGTTCAGTCCCCTCGCGTAGAGAGCTGTGACTGACAGGCCAGTGTAAGAGAGTGTGCATGTGAGTGTGTGTGTTCTGTGTATGTGTGTGTGTGTGTGTACAGAGGGGAGAGATAAGAAAGGTGGAGGGGAAATCAGGCGGATAATGATTTTGGTTATGGGGAGAATTGCATTAGTGTGAGGCGTACGTGGGCAAATTCATCCCTGGCGTAACATCGCTGAGCTCCCAGAGACAACATCAGGGAGTCATTTTACCCGCGGAAATAAGAAGCTACTCTTCTCTCATTTGTCAAGCGCAGCACAAAGCAAAGATGTGAAGAGGCCTGTCTGGGGTGGGGGCAGAGGGGTCTGCATGTTTTGAGACCCCTTCCCATCTGCAGTGTTCGGGTTTCCTGAAGTATTACTCTGTCTGCCTGTGTTCTTCTTCCGCTGGGTAATAATCAGGGAGTTTGTTAGCAGACAGATGCTAAACCCTCTCTTACTGCATTTAGCATTTCAGAATAATGAATAGATTTGCAAATGATGTTTCAAGGCTGCTTCTTTTCCAAACAATGGCATCGCTAATGTTCCTAGCTCCTTTGACTTCGCAATTGTCTTTCTCAGACAGTAAAATGCTGCAATTCCCTTTCTGGGGAGGGCAGAGGGGAAATGGCATTTCTAAGTAATTTCAAGAAATGCCTTTTGTAGGGAGCAGTATGTGCTGATAAACTACTCGCTTAAACTGACAGTGGAGTTGCACTGTGCTGATGGCACTGGTCTGAATTTATACCGTGTAACCTGGGAGATGCCCTCCTTCCTCCCATGGAGTCATTTCTTCCCTGTCGGGCTTTCGCCCCAGTGCTGGAGAGCTCAGACTCTCTGGTCCTCAGACCACGAAGCAAGGCTGCCGGCCTAACACACAGCCTAGAATTTGGTTGAATCCTTACGTATTCAGCCTGAAAAATCTTGATGAATCTCGCCCCGGGGATTTGAAGGTCACCCTCCCTAGAACAAAGCGTACAGCACTGCAACCAGTAGTGGGAAAGGCACCTTGTGGTTTCCAGAACCAGAGCAGAGCTTGCCTGTCTCTTCCGCTCTTGCGCTCCCTCTTCACTAACCCATCTTTAATATGGATCTAATTCCAACTACATTGGAGTCCCGCGAAATCACATTAGGCAGTGCAAGGAGACTCGCCGCCCCTTCAAGCATGATAAACTCTTGATTGCTTCCCCGAAGCTCTAATGAGCCCGCGTGGGCTGAGCGCGATGGAGAGAGAGAGCCGGCTCGTAGCCGGGGCGTGCGGGGAACGATGGGGGGGGGGGGCTGCTTCTCCTCCGGGGGAGCAGGAGCCGCAGGACCGAAACTCGCCGTCAGTCAGCCCAGGCTCTCGTTCTTTTCCACTCTCACACCAAGACCCTTGCGAATTCCCCAGCGACGACGGGAAGGGCAGGAGAGCGCGGCATTCCCGCACCGGGCAGCCGCGCTCCCGCACTGCCAGGAGGAGCAGCGCATCCCTGCTCCCCCCTTTCCCAGGGACAACCCCCCCCCCCCCCCCCCCCCCCCCCCCCCCCCCCCCGCGATGTTCCAGGGCTGCGCGGAGAGGAAAGCGATGCTTTATCGCGCCTCTGCGTGAGTCAGGCGGAAAGGTTGCGGCAAAGGTGGGAGGTGTTAATGATGGGTTGGCACAAGGCAGTGCTTATCTCTTTAAGAAATGGAAATGAGGTCTAATTAGCATATACTGGTTG
Source organism: Empidonax traillii (assembly GCF_003031625.1). NCBI lineage: Eukaryota > Metazoa > Chordata > Aves > Passeriformes > Tyrannidae > Empidonax > Empidonax traillii. The sequence goes on along the minus strand of NW_020955194.1, from coordinate 3,209,438 downwards.
CAATTAGCATATAAGTCCCGTTCGGGGACTTAGAGGAAGGAAAAGGACCAGGCGGCAACTTAATGGGATTTTATTAGACGAAATTAGCCAGCACTGAACAGTCATAAAAATATCTAAATTATTAGTAGCTCCGCAATTTATTGTGAGTGCTTCCCGGACATGCTAATGTCTATTGGGTCTGCGTCATGCCTGCTAATCACAAAAACAAACTGTGGGACAAGAGTAATCTATCTGCTGTACATTGTTATGCTATTGTAGGCACAATATGACAGCTTTATACGCATATATATGTGCGTGTGTGGCTTGGCTTGAGGGGCACATTTCTGCTAATGCCTTATGAGTTATGTAAATGGGATACGTTTGAGCGAAAATGACAAACTGGTCTCTACAGAAACAATCTCACCTATAATATGGGAGAGAAGAGGAGGCTGAAGCATCGGGCTTTTGTTGAAGCAGAATGAAATGCAAAGCCCCTATAGTCATGGCAATCACATGCAGAGGCCAGGAAAAAAAAAAAAAAAAACAAACAAAACAAAACCAACAACAACAACAAAAAAACCCCACCACAAAAAACAATACCACCACCAAAAAACCCAAACACTTCTATATAAGAAGATGATCTCTAGAGACAAAAAGGATATTAAAAAAAAAAATAAACCACTCAAATATGTGTATTTTTAACACATCCATGCTTTCCTTCATCCTTCCCCAGGTTAGATGCTCTTTTTAATGAGCACCATCTATGACATCCACATTAAGTGAGGTCCAGTTATTGTCTCCTTCTCCAAATCTGATCATCTGAGGGTGGATGCTGTGAAAAGTGAAGTGATGAAGAATCATCATTTTTAATTGATAGGCAGGCTGACCCAAGACAGGGTTCTGATAAAAAGTTTGCTATGCAGACAGGGGAAAAAACCCACATGATAAGAAAAACTGCACTGCTCTAGCCAAGCTCCTTGCTTTGTGTTTGCAGAAAGAAGCAGTTCCTGCAAGCCTTTTCTGTTGTACCAGTGAAGGACTTCTGGACTGGGTCCAGCAGAAACTTGGCTAACCAGTAGGTCTGGGTGCTGTGGCACTGGGAGTGGGATGGCACCAAGGATCATCCTCTTTGCATTTTTGTGAAACAAAGTGGAATTATTCCAAATATTGGCAGGACAAGCATGAGCTCTTGACATTTGGCCACGGCTGTGTTTTCACTGCAAGAAGGACCAAAGGACAAGAAGGAGGAATGGTGTAATGCACCTTTGAGGGTCATATTCCTGGTATTAATTTATAAGTGGTGTGTTTTATCTTATTATATATGTTAGTAGCTTCATAAAAAAAGGTCAGGTTTGTGTCAGGTTGGCAAAAGAATCACAGAGGCTAATTTAACAGACGCTAAGAAGTAAAAAAAAAAAAAAAAAAAAAGGATAAAAGTAATCTTAAATGGTTGATCTAGCTCACGTGGCCTCCTATTTTGGAGTAGGATTTGGAACAACTTCTGTATTTCATCTGTTTGATATGTTCAGAGCATGGTGAGTGTCTCTGAAATGTTGACTGTGGTGCCTGATGAGGAGCCCAATTTACATATTCTCAATTTAATCTAAAGTAGGCGCTAATTGATTACTGCTGAATGTCAGCACGCTCTGATTATCTGCTCAAGATGCTCTGGAAAAGAAAAAAAGCTACAACCCTGAGCTGCAAGTAGGAAGGAGACGTTTGAATTCAATTTGCCACGTGTGCTGGTTTTGACCTGGGCAGAGCTAATTTTTTCCGTAGTAGCTCATACGGGGCTGTGTTTTGGATTTGTGCTGAAACAGTGTTGATAATACAGGGAGGTTTTCATTACTGCTGAGCTCTCCCGAGTCCCAGCCTCTTCTGCTCCTCAACCCACCACTCTGGGGGTGCACAACGAGTAGGGAGAGGGCACAGTCAGGAGAGCTGAGCCTTGCTGACCGCAGGGATATCCCAGACCACTCGGTGTCACGGTCAGCAGACAGAGCAGGGGGAAGAAGAAGGGAGGAGGCACATTTGGAGTGATGATCTTTGTCTTCCCCAGTCACCATCACACGTGATGGAGCCCTACTTTCCTGGAGGTGGCTGGACACCTGCCCATGGGAAGCGGTGAATGAATTTCTTGTTTTGCTTTGTTGGCACACACAGCTTTTGCTTTCCTCTTAAACTATTTTTCTCTCATTCCACAAGTTTTCTTATTTTTATACTTCTGATTCTCTCCCCCATCCCAGCATGGGTAGAGTGAGCGAGTGGATGAGTGGGACTGAGTTGCCAGCTGGGGTTTAACTATGACACTATGGAAAAGCTGTTTCCTCTTTTACCTGATATTACACAAAGGTTTTAATTATCCAGGACTGAGGCTGTTGAGTGACTGCTGTTTTGTCTTGTCCTTCCAAGGCAAATGAGACAGATAAAGAATTGTCCTTGCTTTCTGACTGATTTTTCTCAAGCTAGACATCTTCTACAGGGTTTTTCTCATCTTCTCCCAACACTGCCCTTAACAGTTTCAGACTTCAACCCTGTATATATCCTTTCCCTGACTTGAGAGGCACAGTATAGAGTCAGAGAAGGAAACTCAGGTTAACATTTAATATACTATGCTAGATTTCAGAAGACAAGTCATCAGCAGTGATATGATCTTTGAATCTGGGGCTGGGAGGAAAGCAGTCTATAGCAGCTCTGTATGCAACTTGGGCCAAATCTCATATCTTCTTTGAATCTCAGATTTCCTCTCTCAAGACAGGACAAAGCCTCTCCTTTGTAAATGACAAAGACATTATGAACAGAGGTGCGCAGGGCTTACCATAAGGAAACTTGACATAGGCTGCTGTAATACCACTCATCAGACATTTCCATTCAGGTACATTAGAACTTTTACTCTCATACCTCATACATTATTTTGGGACTCTCTTGTTTTGCTGAGACCTGAGCTTTTGGGATTGGCTTATTTGGTTTTGGTAAGCTTTCTTATCTGGGCACTGAGCCCAGCATTAATTTGTTTACATACTTTGTAGCATGCCTAGTTCTGTACCTGGAGGTGGGTATCTATCTATTATTTAAATAAACATCTACACTCAGCACAAGAAATAAGTCACCATGAACAAAAATTTTAAATAGCTGAGCTAGATGCAGTGAGAAAATGCTCTCTTACTGTTTTCTTTTTCTATTTCTTTTCTTTTTGTGCCTGGCTACAATTAAGTAGCAAATTGTTACTTCTTTGGATCACGGTAGGATTAATCAACAGCACTGTAGCAAGGCCATTTTTTCCTGGCTCAGTCTTGGTATGTGGGGCTATTTCCCCAGTAGAAGTGCGTTTCAGTTTAGATCCTGTCATGCAGAAAGCTTTTTCTTCATGTATGCTCTCCCTCTGTGGTTTCCACGAGAGCTCTGCCCTCCAGCTTTTCCAGTTCAACATTCACAGTATGAACTTGTGTATTTGGGAAGCTGCCAGGGGATGGGGAGCTGAGGCAGCAGCCAGTGCCGTGTGGAAGTGTTGTGTTTTTTATTTCTTTTGAGCAGTTAATCTCCATTAGATTGCCCAGCTACTGTTATGCATCTCTGATACGGATAAAGGGCTGTGTAGGAAATGCTGTCATTAAGAAATTTCCCTTCCTGTTAGTGCTGCTTATTAAGGTCTGAATGCTTGAACACTGTTTAGATATGTCAAGTAGTGGCTCTAAAAGCATTTAACCATTTAACTTTTTCTCCCTTTCTTTTTTTTTTTTTTTTTTTTTTTTAAATCCTGCAGCACTTTGGCTTCCTCCCATGCATGCATTTATGATAGATTTCAGTTTATCCCAAACACTTGCCTGCCTGCTTCCAGCTCCTTCCAGTTTCCCCTAGATGGAACAACCCATATTTTCTACTGCCCAGCAGAAGTATTGCTGCATCCCGAAGTGCAGCAAAATCAGTCTTTGTCCTGTCCAAAGCTGTCCCACAAATCTCCCCAGTGGCAGATTTTTGCACCTTGTCTCTACCTCGCTGCCAGTTCGTCCCCTCCCATTCATCTTCCCAGCTCCCTCTTACGCTGACATACTTCCATGGTTCTGTGCTCCAGGTGGCCTAGGGGTCTGCTCCCTCTCCTCCCTGTCCTAGCCAGTCAGACTGGGCTTTCCACAGGGGAAATGATATGCAAACATGCCTGCTATAGCCTTGGTCCTGTCCTGGTTCAGAACACCAGCTGAGAAGGAGGAGCCAGGTCTCACAAGGAGGGTACACACCCACTGCAGTTGCAGGCTTTGGTCCCACTCGGTCTTCCAGTAACACAAAGCCAACAGCAACCGGAGAAGTGAGAGCCAGGAGGAAAGGTGAAGGCTTGGTGGTTTTTCCCAAGCATTTCTCCCTTTCTCTCGCCATCCTCAACTCTGAGCCTGCTCTCCTGAGTCACCTACCCCCAATTTGGCCTATCAGACCTGTATCTTCAGAATGACCCAAGAGAAAGAAGTGCTGGCCCAGCAGCCCTGGGCACAAGGGCAGAAGGGCTGGATGGCCTGGAGGAACCCTCCTGCTTTCCCTGCACTCCCAGCTGTGAGGAGCGCCTGTGAGGGTCCATGTCCCACATCACTGGTCACTTTTCAAATGTAGCAGAAAGGTGCAAGGCACTTCCTAAAGTAATTTTCGTATTTTCCTTCTGTATCTTACTCCCCTGCAGCAGGAACATCTAACCAAGCCCTTTATGGATCAGGGCTCAGCCTTGGCAGTCATGGGAGGAGCTCTGCCTGGCCTGGCTGTTCATTTATGCAGGTGAGTCCTCCTGCCTCTCTCCATTTCCTCCCTCTGGCTAGGAAATGAGACATCCCATGTCTCCATGAGCAGCCCCCAGCTTTCCTTTCTTTTAATTTTCAGCTTTATTTCTGTCCCTCTTCTCTGTCATTGTCTCTCATTTGCCTATTACCTACACACAACCTGCCCTTCTCTCAGCCTCCTCAAGCCTCCTGTCTCCCCTTTGGAGTTCCAGCCACCCTCCTCCTCCACTATGTCCAGTGCCTCCCCTAAGTACCCTTTACTGTTTGGGCCCCTTTGTTCTTGCAGTTGTCTGTCAACTAGACCTTCATTTTGAAAGCAAATCAAAAACAGCCTCTTGTGAGAAAATGGAGAAGTGGTGAAATGACTGGGGATGGGAGAAAGCTGGGATTAGAAAACTCTAGTTTTGTTCTCTCTTTCTTTTTCTGGTTTTGTCACAGGTAATGCCAGAGTTGTAAACTGTGCAAATTCTTCTCTTCTTCTTTTTTTTTTTTTTTTTTTTTTTTTTTTTTTTTTTTTTTTTTTTTTTTTTTTTTTTTTTTTTTTTTTTTTTTTTTTTTTTTTTTTTTTTTTTTTTTTTTTTTTTTTTTTTTTTTTTGTCCCAGGAAAGGCCAGTTCCTGTTTTATCCCGGAGGAAAACATTCTAGCAAAAATGGGAGCACGCTGTATATTTTGATTTCAAAATGCTGCATTAGAAGAATTAATACAAATCTCAATGCTGAGCGGAAGATTTCAAGAAAATACAGGGCAGGAATTGCTGGAAAGCATAATTAATAATTAGTTATTATCCTATAACTATCACAATAATTAATGTGCAGCGTTTCGCTTCACCAGTTTTTTTCAAAATATTTGATTATTTCTGCCTTCACGGTGCGAATTTCAGGTGGTGAAAATGAGTTGCTTTGCACCACTAGATCTCCTGAATATGCAATGAAGAAACCCGCAGCAGTCGGGAGCCCCAGCCAAGGCAGGAGATGAGACGGTGAGCTGGGAAACAAAGGTGAAGGAGAGAGGCAGTGAAAGCGGAGAGCTGTGTGCAATAGCTAAAATACAAATCTCTGGGGACTCGGAGATATTGCATGAACATCAATTTCGCATGCCTATTGTCTGAGTGGCATTAGCGTGCGTAGGACTTGCAGCCCCCCCCCTACCCCCCCTTCCTCTGAGTGAGGGGAGCATCACGGCAAATCACGAAATGGTATAATTGAATCGGCTCCAGCACATGACAGGCCTTAAAACCCGCCCAGATGAGGCACTGAAATGACCACATATCCCAAGCACCTTGGGATCCCCTCCCCTGCCAAATTACTTCTGTGAGTAGAGTAAGAGAGGTTTAAACCGCAGCAGGAGACGATCCAGTCGTGGATTTCATTAGTGGTCTCTTTCGCTATCTGTGAGACTTTTAAGGAGCTGGATGAAGCAGGTTTCTAGAAACTTCTTTAGAGAAAAGACAGCTAAAAAATTGCAAGTCATACTTATGGTGTTTACAGAGAGTTTGTTTTGTCCTTAGGAATAAAACAAAATGCCAGCAGTTTACCACTGAGATAACACACAAGAGTCAGAACATGCTGCTGCAGGTCAGAGAGGTACTGTCCCCATTCCTCTCTCCCTCCCCTTTCACCTCTACATAAAAGTTGACAATTAGTTTTTACTGCACATACATGAAGGGAGATACATGCTTTGGCCTCTGTGTGAGAGCAATAATTCTCTTAAATTGATGTGTCAGCGAACTAAAACTCAATATTTTTTTTCACACAGTGTATTTTGCAGTCAGAGGACCTTCACTAATCAGAATAAAGCAATTTGGCTCCCTGTCATTGCTCACTGAAAACATATGAGCTGGTTGGCACATATGGCCTCCTAGATTTATCAGTGTCTCCCATCTAGTGCATGGGAGGTTCAGGGCTGCAGCTCAGAGAGGAGTGAATTTTTATGAATGCTTTTTCCCCTCCCAGAGAATTCCCAGAGCTAGATTTATTCCTTAGTTTCAGAAATTTTTTATTTATTATCCATATCCCATATCCTCCTAAGGTCAAATCAAAGTCGTATTTTACATCTTTTGTTTGTGTTACGATGTCTTCATGGCTTTGTTCATTGAAATAAAAAACACAACGACCTAAAATTTGGGAGAAGTACTGTTCCCATAGCTCTTCTTTCCTTTTTTTTTTTTTGTCTGAGAGTTCTGTGATGTGAACATACACAGCTGTCATTTCAGTGGGACCTGTATAAAATGGATTTGCTGCATCTTGGATCAGGTTCACGAAAGGCCAGCTGCGGTGTTGTGTCCTTGTCATGCTGCTTCTAAGGAAGTCCTCACCTCCCTCCCAGATGAACTGGTGTTACTTACACTGATCCTGTGACAGGGTAGATGGGATAGGCATGTTTTAACAGTCAGTCCTTACTGCTTGGTTACATCAGAATATGCCCTTTTGTCTCACTAACTCTGTACTCTGTAGTCCCTGCTCTCTCCTCCTGCAGCTCCAGGGATTGCTCTTGCTAACTCTTGAACTTGTGCTTTAGCCTGGTGGAATGTTTCTCAGCCTTCAGATAACGTGAACCACAAAAACATGCTGGAATCCCACTGCAAACACCACATCACACCTCTTCTTACAAAGAAAGGGATGTTCTGTGTCGGGTATGGCAGACGTCAGTTGGCATACAGGTTACCTCAAAGTCATGCCAAGGAGAGTGCTTGTTGGGGATTGGAGAAGTGTTTGAATGTCTGGACAACTCTTCTAGTGCCTGCCTGTGACAGAAGGGGAAGCCCAGTCAGGGGCAACCTTCACTGGGGAGTAGGAATGGGGTTGGATTCTTACCCTGAACTTGTGCACAGACGCACAAGGTTGGGATCAGTGCTGTTGATAGCATGGTGACAATCCTATGTCTATGATGACAGTATCCAAAGCCTTGTTCTTGTCCCCTGAGTGTCAGATGGGACCTGAAACACAAGCAGTGCTTCAGTGGGAGCCAGGAGGAGATATTCCAATCGTGGATGAAAAAAACTTTTCAAGGTATGTGTTTGAGGAGTTAGTTTCTTACCAACTATTATCCTAACCCCCCCCCCCTTCTCTTAGTTATTCTCACCTGAAATTTTAAGTTCTTTGAAGGCTGGCTGCCAGCTGTCCTTCTGGTTATGGACTTTCCCTCGGCTACAAGGATATTAGGACCTCAGCTGACTCCTCATCCATGTAGGAGCCTTAACCATCCAGTCCAAGCCTTCAGCTAGGGCATGCCAGTCTGGAAAGTGGGATCCGTGAAAGCTTGGTCTTTTCTACAAGTGAGGCACAAGATAGAAAGGGTCTGTTAGGTGTCTCCCTTTCAGTCTTTCCCTGGAGGTGACCTGCTGGTCTCAGCAGCTGGGGGAGAACATGCTTTCTTTGGCTTCTCCTGTCTTCATTGCCATCTACCCTTGGCATGTTGTGGAAGGAATGTTGAGAGGATTGGTTAATAACTAGAGAAAAAAGTCCCTAGCCTTTGGACGTCCATCAATCCTTTTAATCACACTCTCTCTAATGAGCTGTATTTTTCCTACTTATCATTTCCTTTGTTCATGCCCATTACGGTGTTATTCACAATTTTAGCTCAAACAATACCTCTTAAATAAGAGGATAATATTAATCAGCACATGGAGGGGAAGCTGCTTTTAAAAACTGAAAGTACTGCATGATTTCCACTTTCAAAGCATTTAATTTCACCTGGTCCACACTTCTAATATTTTCCAATAAAATAACTAGATGGGGGCACATTAAAATGGTCTCAGTTGAGCTGTTTTAATAAAAGGAGAAAGTTTAAAGAGCTCGGCCATGGATGAAAAGCTATTTAAAACAGGCAGGTTGGATATTTCTGGCATGGATGCATGAGGTATCTGTCTCCACCTCTAATTAAAAAGTGTATATTGTTCAGTTCTACAACACTCCACATGATAGACATATTAAACACCCAAGAGACCACCATGTTGTCCTGTGTTGCACCTCACTCTCAGTATGGCCCTGTGCACATACGAGCAACTGATCCTGCCCATAGTCCTGGGAAACTTGGGGCTTCAATCTTTGTACCTTTTTTTACCTTTGTCCCACCGGCCTGGCAGGGCAGTTGCAGCTTTCGGAAGTGAATTATTCTGGGTGACACTTTGCTCCTGGAAAAATGACACAATCTTCTGCAGCACAGGTGGAACTACGGAGTCCAGAACTGAGAACAGCATTAACGATATGAAGAAAACTTGTTTTGTTTTGCTTCCCTGCAGAATTTTCCCATTGGCATTTCAGGAGGATTTACACCAAGGAAAATGCAAGTGGGTGCTTTTCCTGCAGTTGTTGGCCTATCAGAACTGCCAGGAAGCTGGACTTGCCTTGATGGGGCTCTGGTGTCACTCTTTATCTGTCTGAGCAATTCCCAGTCTCTGGGAGTCTGCTAAAGATAAAAACAAAAAGGCTATCCAGTGAGCTAATAGACTGAAAACCCCAATAAAATAGTCATACATCAGCCCCGGTGCTAACTGGAACTTGCAACCCCACACTCCTTTGTAACATGATTCCACATTTCTAAGCTATGAAACATCTAGAATGTTCTCTGACAACTTTCATCTCTAAAGAAAGGGAAGCCGAGAAATGATCTTTCTTTGAAAACCTGGCTTAAGCAGGCTGTACGTAATGGACAGACAGTTTTCTATTTTGCTATGAACAGCTACTGTGTACCAACAAGTGGAAGGTGTACAAAGTTTTTTGAAGTACAGATGTCTCAAAGTGCAGAGACATAGGTTTTGCTGAACTTGGTCAGGGAGAAAAAAGAGTTACTATAAACCTGGGTGGAATTCCCTGAAAAATCTGGCAGCAAATACGCTTTCACCAAGGGTTTATTGGTGAGGGAGAGTTTCAGAGTGGTCCCCAAAAGGATCGCTCTTCTCCTGTGTAAACATCCAAGGCGGAACAGGATGCTGTTTGTAGGTGACGACACATCCATTGTGCAGAACTGCATAGAAACAGTATTCATATTCTTATAAAATGCAGTTACTGTCTACAAGGAATACTCTGGTGGCAGTAGCAGCATTAATATTCTTCATACACAAAGGAACTAATTAATTCTGGCGTCAAACAAGGAGTGTGGGTAGTTAATTGTTCTAAACCCCATTTCGCAACTAGGTGTAGGAGCAAGGAGGACTGTGTGCATAAGTGATATTATGGAAAGAAAGGTCAAGTGAGTTGTGCGAGGTTCGATAACCAAGGGAGCTGCAAGAGGCAAGGATTTAGCCAGTCTCAGATTCCAGGTTGATCTTCTGTTTATTAGATCATATTAGATCTTGAAGGCTGTGTGGATATTGGTGTTCTTTTATTGGCCACCTCCACTGCATGTTATTTCCCCATGGTTTTTAATCTTATCCTTTAAGGCCAACATCTGTTGTCAAAGATTATAACAATGTACAACAGATTACGTTTTTAATGGAGGATTCTGCAATAATGAGGTATATTTTCCTCTCTGCCTCTGCTCTCATTGTTTCCAGTGTGATCTTACCAAGGACAAGGACACTGGAAATGTTAACAGAGAAAATGCTATTGGGATTTTAACTACACCATCAAGTAGCAATGCCAGACACCTTTTTCTGTGTTGGCATCTCTGAGAAGAGCTGCACTGGTGCGGAAACTGTGAGACAATAGCTTTGAAAGGGATGCAGGAGGGAGCAGAGGGAGAGGAAAGGCAGAATCACAGCACAGTTGAATCAGGAAAGCACATCTAGAGATTGGCTAGTCCTAGCCACCCAAGTCAAAGCAGAGCCATCCACAGCATTGCTCAGAGCATGTCCAGTCAGGTTTGAAATATCTCCAGAAATGGAGACACTCTCTGGACAGCCTTCTGCAGTGTTCAACCAGCCTTACAGTAAAATCCTTTTTTATTATGTTTAAGTGGAATTTTTCTCTTGTCCACATTACCCTATGACCCTTGCTTGACATCCAGTTCCACCACTTTTTCACTTGATTGCAGGTAATCATATCTCTCTCGTTCTAGTCCTAGTATAAAACATTCTTCATCAGATTGACCATCCTGTTGACAGAGCTCTTTGTCCCACTTGATCAAGTGAATCCCATCTCTTCCTACCAGTCACAGAATCATAGAATATGCTGAGTTGGAAAGGACCCACAAGGATCATTGAGTCCAACTCCCGGCTCTGCACAGAACCAACCCTAAGAGCCACACCATGTGCCTGAGAGTATCATCCAAACACTTCTTGAACTCTGTCAGGCTTGGTGCTATGACCACTTCCCTGGGGAGCCTGATCTAACACCCAATTACCCTCTGGGTAGAGAACCTCTTTCTAATATCCAACCTAAACCTCCCCCGACACAGCTTCCTGATCCTCACAGACAACCCCCACAATCATAAAAACTGAATCTCTGTTGCTGATGTTAACTGCATAGCCAGATGTTGACACTCAGAATCTATTCATTCCTCCTCAAGCCCTTCCCCATGGCTGGCAGGGTTGAAGACAAAACCAAGTTAATATGCTGTAGGTTTCTCCTGACCACACACTGGTGCCCACACCGAAGAGTAGCAGTGTAGTAAAGGGGTCTGAAAGTCTTTGACAGTGCCTCCACAGTATCCTGAGGCCTGAGCAAACCTCCCTTGATGATGGATCAGGTTGATAGGCAGGGACCTCTCTTCCCTGCAGAAGGAAGTCTCTCAATGCTATCCCTCACAGCTTCCTTCTGGTGTTCCTAGGTAGTTTGGGTTCTATCTGCCCAGATGCTTCATTGGACACAGCTTCCAGCCTCTCATCTGCTGCCAGGTCTGTACTGACCCTATTCTGAAGATGCAGGTCTGTGGGTGGAGCAGGAGTCTTCCTCTTGGTAATAGAAGTCACCAGCTTCCAGCATTTGTTGTCACAGAGGCCTCTTACTTTCCAGTTCCCTAAGAACAGACTCAGCCTGTTCCTCCTTTAGTACAACTGGAGGTTTGGGCTATTTTATCTGCAGGGTCTCAGAGAAGATCCAGTCACCCTCCTTTTAGTCCTCCCCAAAGTTGCACAGGACCTCCTCCTGCAGCTTCTTAGCTTGGTAGCACAGATCCGTAACTAGTGCACATCTTCTCCAGGCAACGAGAGCATCTCCCCTGCCCCAGCCTCAGCAGGAGGCCCCAGGCATCCCCACAGCCCTCGGTGTGCAGAGCTGCATCTTCTGCAGGAACCTGGTCTTGGTTTGCACCTCTGATGTGTCAGGTACCTGCTCCCGTGGGTGCTGGGGACCATACCCTGTGGCAAGGAGAACAGTCCCCAGCGCTTTCCAACCTCCTTCCACATGTCCTTCTGCCCAAAATGCTGCTCAGACTGCTGGTCGAACCCTTTCTTTGCTGGAATTCGGCTGCTGATGGAACAAAACACAGTTTAGCTGAATCTAGTGAGGCTTGATAAGGGACCTGGGTGGTCCAGAGTGAAGTGGCAACTACAGTGGGAGAAAACTCCTCATGCTTTTCTTTCTCATGATATGAAATAAATAACACCATGAACTCCAGTGGACAGTCACTGAGTTTGGGGGTCTCTTTTCTTTTGTCATTTAGCCTGCTGTAGAGAAATTACTGCAAAACAACCAACGTCAATACCCACAGCCCCTGAATTTTTCAAGGCAGCCACTTCTCCATCTGGCACTGTCTCATGCTGCTTAGTGTGAGATCTCATGAAATCCCACTTGCGGGTGGTATGATTGTTCCTTGAGATGCAACACTACAGAGGGCACTGTCCCCTCCTGTGCTTGATCCACATTCCTTGTTGCCTTAGTGCTTTGCTCCATTTAGTGATGTGAAAGGTAGGAACGTAGGAGCTTTGAACAAGTCCCAGGGGCTTCAGAACAGAAAAAGGAATATATCTGAGGAAAGGGAGAGTATCTGAGAAGAGAGGAGTTATCAGCATGAGAGACCTCAAGCTGAGTGACTGAGAGTTGACATTCCTTCTATTTATTTATAAAATTTGTAACTGTGGAAATTAGCCTTAGAAGCTGTAGCCCCATTACTGTTAGTTTTATCGTCCTTCTAAGACATACCCTGAGGCACTCCTAGAGATTGAATCCTACTGTACTTTGCAATAAGCCCATAATTGATTATGCTATGGAGCTTTAATATGGGTTGAGAAATGGAATCCAGAGTAAATACATTCAGAATTTTGCTAGCAGACCAAATTTTAAACTGGTTTTCTGAACCTACTAGGATTATTCCTTCTCAGCTCATGATTTAATTTGAACTAACCACCCTGAGAGGTACCATGTGTCTGGGCTATCTGTTTGCTGGGCTTCTCTAAAGAAGTTTATCCTATATACTTCATCTGTAAGTTTGTAAAGATAAAATTAGATTGTAACATTATTCATTATAGGACATCTTAAGTCCTGCCTAGTGCTTTCTCCAGTAATGCTTCAGATGTCTGTCAACAATGTCATCACACAAAAATTTGCTGATTTCTTTAATTTCTGAAAAACAAGTATATTACACTGTATTTGAAGGATAAATTAATTAGGTGGTGGTGGACATTCGTTGTTGTATTTCTCAGCTTAAAATGATGATCATGTAGCTTCCTAGTATTCCTTTTTTTTTTTTTTTCTCTTTCACTCATTTGATGAAAATCTATCCTTCCTAAAAGAAGTTTGTTCATTTTGCTCATTAATGAGGAATGAAATGTTGATCTCTTCTCTCCCTTTCCTTAGAAAGGTTCCTATTTTCTTTTCTCAGGTGGTAAGGACCATATTGTTTCCTTTAATATCCAGGTGGCTCCTACTGACTGTAGATAATTCCAGGGCTTAAAGTGGCTGACTTGTAGATCTGGCAGGAATTGAAGTTTCTTAAAGCACATCATTTACTGTCGAGGAGGTGTCCTAAACAAGCAAATCCAATGATGTTGGTACACACAAAAAGAACTTTTTGTGAAGTGACAGAAGTGACAGAAGTGACAGAATTAGCACTGTTTTCTGATGACTTGAAATCCCTGATTTGTTGCTGGACCTGAAGTCTCTACAGAAAAATTTGTTTGTGAGATTCAGACTTCTGAGTTGGTCTGAGGTGGGGGGGTTTTGAAGCACAATATATTTTTATTCGAAAATACTCCCTATGAAACATTGTTATTGTCTGTGCATGGTCGTAAGGGAAAAAATAATTTATTTCATATTTCCCACTGGAAAAGAACACTCTCTCTCTCTCTCACTCTCTCTTTTCCTCTCTCTTTCTCATCAATAGCTACAAAATTTGTTATTTCCTCAGAACTACTACATCACTGGGTCTGCTCCATTAAAAAGTCATACACAAGGATTGTGCATTTCTATGCACAGTGTGCTGATTCTAATAAAGTCTCCTTTCACATGTTCTTACCAAATGTTATGGTACTGTGCTTTTGTTTTTATAACCAGGTAAGTGGAATAAATGCAAACTAAAGAGACAAAAATATGTCTCATCAAACTGGAGAGATCTGCAATGACAGAACAAAATTATTTCATGCTTCGAGCTCTTCCTTACTTAGCTCCCCTGTAAAGGGACACACGATATCCTTGACATACGTTTGCAGGTCAAGGTGCAGAAAAAGGCTTATAGAGGAAGACAAGGCATAGGTTGTGAGGTGTACATAAACAAAAAAACCTTAACATAGCTTCTTTAGAAAGCATAGCAAGCATTTGGATCAAGCTTTGGATCAACTGTCAAGTTAAACTGAAAGAAAAGGGAATAACTGGTACATTTTTTAAGAAAAAGCTGTTCTTCCTAGCACCAAACTTAAACAAAGTCTGGAACTGCATATTCAGTGTTATGCAATAAACTTAAACTTTAATGTTATCATTTCTCACCTTTTACCTGCACTTTTATTGCTCCAGGGAGACCTTGCATATAAAATACCTAATTTTTGCTCTGGCACTGGGAGGTACCTACTTCTGCATACAATAGCTCTCTGCAAAGCTTTGCCATACAAAAATGTTTTTCCCATTTGAAAACACCACTTAGAGCTGTTTGAAACAGAGTAGATGATGTGATCATTAAAACCTCAAGATTTCATGTCTGTTAAGGGAGTTTTTGTTTCTGATGCAACGGTGGGTTGACTGCGGAGGTTTTGGCAGGAAAGGCTTGGTGGTGTGAGAAAATGTAGGTCAAAATGTAAAATCAAAATGTAAAAATTGTCACCTATTTTGTATGAAGGAAGAACTAGGATTTGGAGGGCAGAGTCTAGCAAAACTGGTCCTTGTAAACTCTAATGCTTTGCCGAATAGACAGGCAAAACTCTGCATGGTGATGAGAAACCAGTGACGTGCAACTGGGCCGAGAACCACTCAAGAAATGGAGCTGACGTTCTCTAGGACAAGTCTCTCCTGGATTCTTTCATACAGACCCATTTTAACTTTTCAAAAAGTCTGGTTACAACCCCCTGCAGTGATTCTGTTGCTTGATAGTGTTGATGCCTCTTACCAAAGTGGACAATCTTCCACTTTCTCCATCATCCTTCCAGCATGAGAGGGAAAAGGAATGGTCCCAGCAGTTACTGTCTTGGCATCTTGCTTGTGTAGAACAGTGGTTTCCTACCTTGCAAAAACTCATATAGGGGTGAGAAACTATTAGTAGGGTGACAGACTGTACTACTTCTCCTGTGAGAAGCACTCAGATCTCAGGAGTTACATGCACACACACACACACACACAGAGGGTTATTTACCTATGTGCAAGTAGGTATGTCTATGTTTAAAATGCACAGGCTTGGAGGGACAATGAGGAGCTTCTGCTCCTTGGTATGTTTTTATGTGTGTCCCCCAGTATGCTCAACAATGTTCTTTTAGCATCAAAGAGGAGATTTCTTGATTTTGAAAGAGAGGGCTTACTGCTAAGAATTTCAATTCCCTTTCTCATGAGTAACCTGGCATATTTGCCCTCCCCTTATCTGTTTGAAGTGGGAAAACAAAACTGATGAAACAATCTCTGTCAGAATGATATCATCCCCTACCTCCCATATATCTCATTCTAATTCATCAGTGTATTTATGAGGTCTTTATTAGACAGGCCAAATTTATTTTTCATTTGTGCTAAATTGTTTATGCCCTTTTAAAAGTGCACTGTATCCTCAGCACTGGGCTTTTGGTTATCTGCCTGACAATGATGAAGTGTTATGCTGTAACAAATGCGTTAAGATCTTGTCCTGGTGCATATTCTGTGCTATTTGTGAAATGACAGTGATAAGGAAAGACAGACAGACAGAGAATGGATTATGTCTGCACATGTCTTAATTTTTGGTAAATTGCTCAAACCAGTTCAAATTGGTAGTGACCAATGAATTACTGTTTTCTTTGAAAACACTGAAATCCCAAGGGAGTTTCCTCCTGTTTAGATGATGAAGTTGGGGTCATATTTGCAAAAGAACTCATTGCCAATTTGCAAAGAGTGCTTATGAAGGTCTACTTGCTTGTTTTGGTGCCTGGGTGACAGCTAATTATCCAATGAGAGAGCTGCTACCAGTCCTATTTCTAGTAAGGTTATTACTTCGCTGGTAAGTAGCTTCTAATTAGTATGCAGAGCATGGAGTGAATTCTCTCCTGTTAGACATGCTGGTCAGGTTCCTGGGCTTGTATGTTCTGGCTAGCCTCTGGCTAGCCTGGGAATCCAGCAGGTACCTTGCCAGCATGCTGCAGCTTTTCCAAGGGAATATGCAGGAGTAATTAACAAAAACCTCTCACTGCCTACACTGGTAGAGGATCTGTGCTGTTCCAAGCCTCTTGTGGCTGATGAAAAATCACTCACCACAGAAGCCTCAGCAAAGAGGGCAGATCATGGCTGGGGATGGGGGCTGGGGTATGCCTTCCAGGGCAAGAGCAGACAGTTGCAGCCTAGCTCTACCTACACACCTTAAAGTACGAGCCAGTCATGGCAGGTGAGCTCCTTGAGAACGGGCAGGGCTGTATCTGAGTTCTCAAGTCGAGAGAGGCATCAAACAACACAGGTGGGGTAAAAAACACTGCTGTGTGCCAGTGTCACAGTATCAGCTCTAAGAACAGTGGTCATGAATATTGCCTCCTTTGGGAAGTAGGGGACAATTTCTGTGCCTCCTAGGGGAATTTTCCCTTTGTCTCCTTCAGGAAAATGAGCCCTTTAACTCAGTGACAAGGACAGCAGCAAAAAGAGTCCGTGGACTACAGCCCTACAGCCACCTGAGGTTCTGAGCTTAGCTGGTCTTGATGGATGGATCAGACCTGATTTAAAACCAGAGAATAAGTCACTATTGATGTTTCTGTGCTAAATTTTTTTTTCTCTCAAACCTTCCAAAAAACAAGGCTATTTTGAATCTCTTCTCCATGTTAATGAAAACAGCCTCAGGACTTTTTCTCACCCAGTTCCACACTTTGCCTTGTCATCATATTGGAGAGTGGCACAGCATGGAGAAGAAGTAGAAGAAATCTCACTGTGTGAAGAGCACGAAGCAAGAGTGGCACAGGTTAGAAGATGTCTATCAAATCAACTCACTGCCACAGAGGGGGAAGGGAGACACATGGCCATTAATTTGGGGATTGGGGGTTTTTCAGTAAACTCTCCATGGTTGCAGGAAATTGGTTTAGATTTACACCAGAGAAAGGAGGAGAAGAGTGGAGGCCATTGTGTTTAAACCTCATCTGACTACCAAGTACAGCCATTGATCAGATACTCATTTCATTGCTAGGATTTGCATTTTCCTTCTCTAGGTGTGATTTTCCCTGGAAATGAGTCAAAAGAAACTGCCTGACCAGCTGTGAACACAGTGTCAGTCATAGCCAGGTGACTTTCCCTAGTCCCATTTTACAGTCTGTGCCATTCATGATGCTACAGGTAGAAAGAGTCAGGAATATCCTGCCCTTTCAGCTCTTGTGTCCAAATTATGGAGGGAAAACAGCAGAAAAGAGGGGATCTCTTTCAAAAAACTGACCAGAGCTCCAGATTTTTATAGGTGTCAGCCTGGTGGAGAGTTAATGCCAGCTTGTAATTACTTAGGGTATCGTATTTATGGCAAAGTGACGCATGTAGCAAATGCTTGACACCTCTGAGTTTGTCAGTAAGATCCTGGGATCCTTAAGAGCTCCATTAGCTGAACTGTGAAGTCATCATCATCCTGATTACCTATGGAGAGCTGGGATGGGCAGCTGATGCACTAAGAAGGACACCTCATGTCTTACCACGTTGGAGCCCGGGAGTTTCGTGCTTAAGCTGCCTTTGCAGAACCTCATGTGGCCAGAGCATAATTGAAAAATTTGGCTCCAGGGCAAATTTGAAAATTAAACAAGGACTTGAGGGAGTGGCCCCTATGGAAACCATGTCAACGAACAAACAGCATCAGAGGATTTCAGTGATGTTTGTATAAGGAGGATAATGTTTGCTTGATTCTTGCAGGCTTTAACTGTCTGTCATCCTTCTACAGCAAAGCAACAGAAACTAATTGAGAGAAATCAAAACCAAACAGAGGCGTGATAAGTTATTTGAAATTTTAAATTTGAGTCATATGGCACAGTTTTGATAGGATGCATCATGTCACATGGAAGATTTCTGTTTGTTATTGGAGCAGTGTAATTTTTAGAGGATAATTTCCATCGCAGATGCTTCAGTTTGCCTGTCGAGAACTCACTGATGGAACTGAAGTATGTTAGAAATGAGCAAAAGTGGTACATTTCTATTCTAAGATTTGTAATTTTTTTTTAGCTCAAGCCGCTAGCAAAACTTTGGGGTTATTCAGTTAAAAGAATTAAAGACGTTTTCTTCTTGGATGGAGTTCCTTCAGCTTAGAGGGACCACATGAAAACCTTGTTCCCAAGGAAGTCACACAACAGGCAGTAGCTGTCTTTGCCAAACTTCCAAGACCTTTTCCAACTCTAAGCATCAGTTCTCTCAGCTATTTCTCAAAGTCCTACCAACAGCAATTCTGTGTCCACCTCTGAGGTTTTATTGCTGTTTCTTTCTTTTTCCCCCTGCATTTGTATTCTTTTCTTTCTCTTGTACATTTGTGTACATACAAACAGAGAGCCCTCTCTTAAAACTATACCTAGCACTCTCCATCCCTCTATGCAACTCAGACTCCTTATAAGCTTCATTCATTTTCATTTGGGCCTGGACATGAACCCATGCTTTGGACAGGGGGTGCTACTGCTTCAGCAAGCTAATTTAATAAAAGAGCTGATGGCTTCTCACACCTTAAATGAAGGGTAGATGCTTCACCCAAATATGTTCAATCCAATCAGAATGACATTGCAAGTTGAAATATATTTTCTGATGCTTAAACTATAGTGTTGAAAATGGAGATTACCTCTCATTCCTTGGAAGTACAGTGTCTGGGACAGGGGGACCTTAATCCTGTTTCAGGTACATGGGTGCTATTTGTACCACTGCAAAATGCAAATAACATTAATGCATTATAAAATCTTTTTTTGAGTGCAGAGTGGAACTCACAGTCCTTGCAAGGGAGGAGAAAGCATTTATGTCTGTGCTTCATTCCTTTTCTCCGTGAGCCTGAATTCAGAAGGCAGATGGAAAAATGTCAAACATTTCCAACTGAGAAAATCTTACATGAAGAAGAGCAGAATGTTAAAGATGCAGTGGGAGAAGCTTAATAGCAGAAACCCTCACTTCCACTCAGGCAACACTGAGGGCTGACCCCCACCCCAAAATTTAACTGCGACTTCTTCTACTCTTCTTTGAACAGATCACCAACAACACTGTTCTGCTTTTGCATGGCCGTGCGTCACTGAGCTACCGTGAGCATTTTCCAGGATTAACTCTGCTCGGCTCCTCAATTGGTTTCAAGGTTTTAGCAAGCCTTTTTTTAGCCAGCGTGGAGAAGCTAATGCTCTTACTTCTCAAGCTTTTTAAAAAGTGCACGAAGCCAGATCATCCCCTCCCAGTTTTGCCACAGAAGGGATGTAGCTAGCAGAAAACCTCCAAAGATAGTTCAAGGAAAGGGAATGGAGCTCAAGAGACCCCAGCTTTAAACCTCCTTGTCCTCTCAAGACTGCAGTGTAGGTGAAGGGCTCTGCCAGATCCCAGAGAGCTGCACAGGATAGTCCAACTCCCAGGAAAACGTGGAGGGAAATAACTCAGGTTAGAAAACTCATGATTCCCAGTGAGACAAATTCCCAGTGATGACTGACTTGAATTCAAGGCTGTTCCCAGAGGAAGGGAGTTGAAGAGGGGAGTCAAGAGACTGGCTTTATGTACAAAGGCCCCAGCAACATCACGTAGCCAGTGCCAGGCTTACTAGCCAGATAAAGAACATTAGCAATTCTGGGCAGGTCTGCATTTTGCTCTGCAAAGAAGTATCTCCCTTCTTTCCTTACTCACAACCTTTCTGACCAGAAAATTATTCAGGCACCGCCAAAAATCCTCTATAATGTAGCAGGAGTCTCTTTAGCCTCAGCTCCCTGCCTGTGATACAGCCTGGGGGAGTTATCTCTGCAGACCTCCCTCACTGCATGTGAGGAACAGCACCGTGGCCCAGGTACCCTTCTGTGTGCCTTTTATTGTTGGTGTCGTTACTGACTGCATATCAGAACAGCAGTGTTCTGGCTTTGGGCAGAGCCTTACAGTCACACTGAGGCTGGGCAAGCTAAAATCAGAATAACTTCAGTCTTTCAAATATTAGTATGTCAGTGTTTGGACTGGAATGAAAGTCATTTGACTTCAGATCGCAGTATATAGAAACAACAAAGTTCAGGGAACAGGAGAGAGATTTAAATTTAAATTCCTCCCAAATTTCCAGAAGGAAGACGAGGCAAAACAGAACCAACTTCTCTAGAGAGCTTTTTGCTGGTGGTGTTTTTCTCCAAGCAGAACCAGTATGTGCTTATCCTAACTTACTATTTCTGCAAGACATTTAGGTAAACCTTCCCAAGAGCAGAGTGTAAGTCAGCCTCAACTTTCTCACAAAGATCTGAGCTTCCTGGTAGCTTCTGTGAATGACATGCCTGGACTGTGAATGACATAAGTCATCCATCCATGCTGGAGTCTGTGCAAAAGGACAAGCCTCCAGCTATGTAGGGTAGGCAGCAATATTTTGCTGTAATAAGGTGATGGACAGCATTTAACACTTCTTCTGTTCCTGTCTCTCTCAGATGACCACTTGAAGAGAGGGTGAGAGAGGAGAAGCTCCCTGAATTGCAGAAGGCAGCTTGGTGGTGAATGCCTGAGAGCCACATTACTGTTGTACACCAAGGACCTGTGTTCCTTCTGGATCAACAGCAGAGCGGGACAGAGAGACAGCCTCCTGGATCCTGATCTGGTGCTTTATTCATGGATAACTGTGGGGGGTTTGTTTGGATGGTTTCAGTAAGATTATTACTAAACACATTTTATTTCTTAAGAGTTGAAAGAAATCAAGCAGAACAATTTTTGCTAGGCACAGTATAAGGGCCCTCCAGTGTTGCCCTGAAATGCTTACAATCTAAATGAGATACATGCAAGGGCTAGGGTGTTTCTTTTTTTTGTTTGTTTTGTTGTTGTTGTTGTTGTTGTTGTTTTGAGGTTTTTCAATGTGTTCTCAGGTTTTTGAAGAGTAACACGTAGTGTGTGTCCCAGCAAAGGATACAGGGTAAAAGCACATTCAGAAGGGGAAAACCAGTTTTATTCCAAGGCCACTCTCCTTGCCAGGAACAGCATCGAACTGAGTGATTTGAAAACTTCTGCAAGACAGGGAGGGAATCACAACTGGCTGTGGCAAATCATCAGTAGAAATAGTTTTCTGCTAGCAGCTTGGCTTCTATGCAATTTAAACTGTCTCAAAGATTTGGAGGAACAGTGGATGATTCATCACACCTCTTTACCCCTTTTTATGTAAAAAAAAAAAAACTTAATGGTTAGTTTGAGAGCTAACTAATGGCTGGTTATATAGCCTTGTTAAGTACATGGCAGAGCTATGGAAAATGGCTTTTCATTTTGGCTTTCCACTGACTCAGAGATTTTCTGTTTGTCAAATCGGGCTATTGCGTAGCAGCAATGGAAGAACTAACATAAACTAAATTTGAACTGCTTGAGCAGCTGGCCTTCCTCTTTCTCTGCTGCAGTCTGGTCATGCTAGGTCCACTGTGCTTCCCCCTTTCTAAGGGGAGTAGGATCATGTTTTTGTGAGTGCTAGTCTGGGCTAAGCTCAGATGGAGGGTTGAAATCATGTGAAGAGTTCAACATGTGTGCAGCACCTGATAGGTCTGCAAAATGAACCCTTCAGATGCAACTTTGTTAGAAAACATCTGCTGAAAGCATTTGCTGTTCTGACCTAGAAATATTTAAAAAATATTTCCCTGTTTACTAATTTGTATTTTCTGTGTGTTTGGTGGTTGTGGTCTCTTGACATCGAAGTGTAGGTTTATCTTTTCCATCATTCCAACAGGAGGAAGAATGAGTCACATGAACTGAATGAAACTTTTCCACAAAGCCCAGAGAGCTCAGAGAATTCAACTGCCCCCACTGAAATCTGGGTATTGGGCTTAGGATTGTAGAAGGGTTTGCTGGAAGGTTTGTAATTTTGGGATTATTCCAGGTTACAATTTCACAGAAAAGGCAAAAACTGAGCACAGAGCAGTTTTGAATGTGGAAGACCACTGGCAAAATTTTGGGTGTCTGAGTACAAGGGGTGCTGGAGAAAAACTGATGTGATCTTCTGCATGTGAAACTGCCTCAGGCCTTCCTGCTCTGGAGCACAGTCTCGGATGTGTGCACAGACTGGGGAATGAGATGCTGGAAAGCAGTGTCATGGGAAGGGACCTGGGGGTCCTGGTCGATGGCAAGTTGAATATGAGTCAGCAGTGCCCCGGCAGCCAGGAGGGCCAACCATGTCCTGGAGGGCATCAGGGAAAGCATCACCAGCTGGTCAAGGGAGGGGATTGTCCCGCTCTGCTCTGCACTGGGGCGGCCTCACCTGCAATATTGTGGCAGTTTTGGGCACCACGATATAAGAACGATATTAAGCCATTAGAGAGTGCTCAATGAAGGCAACGAGGATGATGAAGGGCCTTGAGGGGAAGCCGTGTGAGGAGTGACTGAGGGCACTTGGTCTGTTCAGCTGGAGAAGAGGAGACTGAGGGGAGACCTCACTGCAGTGACAACCTCCTCGTGAGGGGAAGAAGAGGGACAGGCACTGATCTCTTCTCTGTGTTGACCAGCAACAGGACCCGAGGGAATGGCCTGAAGTTGTGTCAGGGGAGGTTCAGGTTGGATGTTAGAGAAAGGTCCTCAGCCCAGAGGGTGGTTGGGCACTGAACAGGCTCCCCAGGGCAGCACCAAGGCCTGACACAGTTCAAGAAGCCTTTGGATGATACTCTCAAGCACATGGTGTGACTCTTGGGGATGGTCCTGTGCAGGGCTGAGTTGGACTCAATGATCCTTGTGGTCCCTTCCAACTCAGCATATTCTGTGATTCTGTGAAATAGCTTATTCTTATAGAAATAATTCTACGTCTAGGTTTCGTCTCATTTTTGTTTTCATTTTGAGACTGAAATTGAAACAATTGTATTCATGGAAATGAATGTGTTCTTTATGATTATTTCACCCTTTTCTTTCCTCATTTATTATTAATTTCAGGACACAATTTCATATTCCTATATAGTAAAAATAAATCAAAGTTTAAGTAAATTTAATTACCTGTGAGAAAGTGAAAGAGGCGAGGAATTCTGTTCCTCATTCTTTTCCTCTCTCAGCTGCTGCAGTCTCAAACAGTATGATGCTTTAGTCCTTCTCTGGGAAGAGTCTACTGGGAAAGGTTGTCCCTTCCCTGGTATACATTTTCACCATCTCCATGTAACTAAAGCTAATAAATGTTCCATAACTTTAGTAAACATCTTTTTCTTCAGACAGATTCTTAGTTTTGCCTTGTGAGTGGTTTCTGAGCTGTTTCCCCTTTACTCCTAGTACATTTAAAAATAAATGTGGCTTATAAATGGGTCATTCATCCATTCAATCCACAGCAAAGTATTATATGGGAAAAGACTTGACGTAAGCTCATCATAGAAATTACAATGAAAAATTTGCTCCAGCTTTCATTTTTTTCTATATTTGCCACATTTTTGAGAAGGGAAATGTAACTTAGCAGTAAAGAATCTGTTTATTGTTTGCTCTCCTCCTGCTTTCTAAAATATTTGCATATATAGTGGCATGCTTGTCATCTGTCTTTAGCTAAAAAGTACTGTGAATTCTGTGGGCAAGGTATTTTTCACTGATGTGCAGTGGCTATGAGTCCAAGCAGGTGCCTTTATTTTGCTCTCCTGCACTGAGGTAAATCTGGAGGGTTTTGTTTCCCCAAAGCACCTCTGGATTTAGGTGAGCATAGCTGAATATTGAATCTGCCACAGTGTCTTCTCAGCACAAAGACTCTGAAATGGATTTGTGAGTCTTAAATCAGTCCCTGGGGCATCCTAGTCCACACTGTAAAATCACCGTATGTAAATTGTCGCCGTTAAATAAGTTGCTCAGGAGGGAGGGAGAACAGGATGGGAATTGGAAGTTACTTGGTGCTGGTGCTGGGTTTCAGACAGGGCTGCCCTCCCCGTTCAGAAGTTGCTGAAACAGAGGGGAGGAGATCTTGTGGCTGCCATATGGGCGGCATGTGCCAGATGGGGAGGTCGTCTCAGTTACTCCCACATTCTGCAGAAAAACAGAAATAAAAAATGAAACATAAAACACCATCCCCTTTCCATTCAGACGTAGGAACGGGGCGGAAGGGGAGAGCAGGCCCTCCTTCCAGAGTATTTATCTGGTAATTCATTAGCTGATGTCCCCCGTTTTTCGTCTCTTCAGGGAAGTCTGTTCAGAATTTATTGCTGAGCCGTTAATGAATTTTTAAACTGTCAGGGAGTAACGTAAATAAGTGGGATCCCGGATTGTTACACAGCCGCTATCAGGTCAAAATGCATGCATGGGAACTGTTGCTTCAAGCAGAAAGTAAATCTTAACATAGAGTTACAAGGCCCTGGGTTCCCCACAGGAATGCCTTCATGGCCCCATTCAGTGAGAGTCCAGCTGCTTCCTGAACCCTCTGCCCTTGGAGGGGTTAAACAGTGTCCCCTGAGAATATTTTGATTTTCCAGCTAGGCCTCAACAATAGCTTTTTGTGATTTTAATGTGGCAGAAGGAAAAGCATAATTTAATGGCCTTGGCCTTGGCTTTTCCTTTCACTTGCCAGGAAGGCATTGGCCACAAGTTTTGGCATAGAGACCTCTGGAGAACCAGTGTCCGTGGTCAGTGCTGGCTACTGCTGCAAGCTGCTAACACAGGACAGATTTTTGGAGAGGGCACTTTGTCCTTACCAGGAGGAACAGGGGAAGGAGGAAACAGTGTGCTTACAGAGTGGGAGCAAGGACTCATAGGGGGGGTGGGGAGAAAACATCTCAATGGACATTTCCAACTCCCTGCCCTTCCATCCACACAGTTCAAGAGTTTCACAGGTACCATGATGCTGAAGCACAGCAAGAGTACTGCTACTGAGACAGCCAAGTGCCTGAGCAATTGCCCCTGCACTGTGTCCCTGAAACCACCTGCCTCTGCCTAAGGCCAGGGGTGGCAGGTCCGTGTGCTCTGGCTGCAAGAACAGCTCCTCAGATGCATCTTCTACACCTATAGCTTGGTTTTGTCCCTGTGGATTAACTGCAGTGAATAGAAACAGTATTTTGTGACAGCTGCAAGAGCCAAGTAGGGAAGGTTTTTAGTGACTGTTAATTTCTCACTTTTAATTTCATTAGAAACGTGAGCCCTTTCAATAGAACTAGTTGCTGCCTTTATAAGCACAGAAAAAAAAAAAAAAAAACAAAACCAAAAAAAACGAAGCAACAGATTTAATGATGGGACCAATTATAAGAAATCTTGTCTCCAGTGCTAGGACTTGATTTGTTCAGCACAAGGGGGTTATTTGTTTGCTTTTTACTCTATGGAGGAGAAAAAACCCTTTCCCATTCCAAAAAAGATAATCATGCGTGAAAAACAGACGTGTTAAATATCACAAGCAAGGACTCACATGCCCTGATGCCTCAAGTCCAAAAAAAAAAAAAAAAAAGAGTCACATTAATGTCAATGTGCTTTGGATCATTAGCTCTTAAGCCTCTAATGACGTTCCCTAATGACCCTGCTGTTCTTCCTCCTCCATCAAACTCTCTCTAACCTGCAGAAGGTGTGCTAACTTTTCAGGATTTTCCTGTATGAGAGCCTTTGAAAAATACATAAGTATCTTAGTAAGATATGAGACTTTACCTGCTGGGCATCTGCAATGTAATTTATAGGAGGTTGTATCCACAACAGTCATTATGTGAAGGCTCAAGTTCTTATTCATTTTTTATTTCATTCATTTCTTCTGCTAAAGAAACGAGAATAAAAAAGGGGCATCTGTACCAAGATTAAGATAACTTGCCATTCATTTAAAACTGCAGTTTAGATGCTGGTTATAGAATCGTCATCTCCCTCCTCCCCTCTCACACATGCTTTCATATTCTAACCAGCAGTCAGCATTTTCTCCTAGGCAGATCCAAGCTTGGAGAATACCAGCATCACGGTATTTCCCTGTGTGAGGTTTGGTATCCATGTGCTTTGCTCTGCACAGATAGAAAGGTCCCTTCTCTGCAAAGCTGCAGTGTATTCTGACTTTGTTTTCAGCCTGTCAACACATCTTTCGATACCCTTCTTGAGGTCCAGAGATGGATGCACTGGGTAATCCCAGTAGCTCTTGTGCCTCCATGGAGACTACAAGGACTTTGGCAGCACCAGCACATAATAGATTTAAAACACTCACTGTGTATTTATGGGCTTTGTGAGCACTGTACATGTGTTTATACTTCTTTCCAAAACTAAGGGTGAGCAGGGCTCCACCAACATGGCAATTAGAGCCAACCCTGCCCATATCTTTCAGGCAAGGATACAGACTGAGGGGTTCTTAGTCAGATACTCTTTCCCACTTGCACCAGGGTGACATGAACTACCTCTTGGAGAAATTCTTCTCAATTTAAGAAGGAGCAGAACTTGACCCTCCAGGCTGGTTGTTATTGCAAAAACATAGGAAAAATTTGTAAGACACATGCAGAATGTTGGAAAACAGGGTACTTTCCATCAAAGTTGTGTAGTAGAGAGTCCTCAAATTATTCAGAGGGTTTATAACATAGCTTGCTGATTTCTGATAGGTCCTAGTCTTACCAATAGTACAGAGGTTACCGGATCTTCCACATTTGGGCATAATCCCTGTTTGATCTCTACATATATTTTTGTCACACAAACAGCACCAGGAACACCACAGTTATTTTGGTAGGTAGGTCTGTCTTGCTGCCTTCTGACACTGCTGCTGCTCAGAGTTAGGTAGCCAGGGAACAAGACTTTCCCAGCCCATTTCTTGGACAAAGCACAGCAACACCAAGGCAATGCTCCTGATCCTTAAGCTGACCAGAAACGGCACAAGAAAATGCCTCATAGGGAAAAAACTTGGAGGAAAATACTCGTAAGTGAGTCAGCAGAAGCCTTTTTGCTGACTGACTGGAGAGCAGAGCAGCATCCTCTGCGCAGTCTGGGCACTCGCAGCGAAGCCAGTCACCTTGGGGAGATTTGGCTCCAGCCGGCTCTGGCACCTGGAGGGAGAGCGCCCTGAGCCGCAGGCGGCTGCAATGCATGGAATGAATTGCCCTCTAGAGGTACTTTGCTCTCTCGCCACTGAACTTGCTGGAAGCCGGGACAGCTAACCTGGGCTTGAGCCTTGAAAGAACCATTAAACAGCCACAGTTCACAGAGGCGACTGCTCCATAAATCCCCAGCATTCCCTTTCCTAAGAGGGGAATGCACACCCCGTAGGATCATCTGTGCGCCCTCTCTGTCGTCGTGGTGGGGCGCGGCAAGAATCATTGTGCAATCAATATTATTAATACAAGCAAACCAGCGCTGGCTCTAACTATGCACAGACCAAGAAAACGAATCGAAACAGTGAAAGAGGTCTTTGTGGTTAGCGCAGCTTCAAAGCCGAGGCTGTAATCACACAGAAGCTAAGGAATGCAAATGTGTGATAATCAGAGTATTGTAACTCATCCATCCAAATGTTAATAGTATTTTCTCACCATATATTACGTTAGCATTAATGGCTTAGGTTCAAATTCTGCACTGTTTTCTACAATTATGACTCATTTTTCAGCTAAGGGGACTATCCATGGTAATCAGCATAGCAGCAGCAGGATTTTTAAAGGCTTATGTGAGCACACCATGTGTGTGTGATTCTCCCTGTAATAACTTTTGAAACCCTCCAGGCAAAGCCAACAAAATGCAAAAGCAGGGTAAAATTGCTTAGGTGATTCAGTTCCTACAGGTCTGTGAAAATAGGCACTTGTGAAGGGAGGGACTTGCCACTGGAGAAGGTGCCATGCTGCTGAATGAGCTCAGCCACTGTTGGACCCTGGAGACATCTCACCAGAGAGAGCACCTTTCTAATCCAAGAGAGAAACTCCTCATGTCTCAGGGTCCAAAGCCAAGCCATCCACGCATTTTGCTCCCCTGGGTGCCAATGTCCATAAAACTGCTAGTTAATTGAGTGGTCTCTCAAAGCAAGTGAGAAAACACATTAAAATATGTATTTTAATGTGTCATATTCTGCAACTCAGATCTCAAATCTTCGTTCATGAAGCCTAGCCATGATGATTCTGTAACTATCCTAAAAGAAAAATAAAATAAGCACATAGGTTGCTCTGGGTATACAACCTGCTGACCTTCCAGAGACACCATCACAGTGACACAGGGTTCTGGTGCACCCAGGCTCTTACACCTGTGCCCTTCTCTGTACATTAATAATCATAATTATGATAATGATGAATAATAACAGTAATTCCTGGATAAAATTCACTCATATGGAAAGCAGCAGACTAGACAATCCTTCTGCCTTGCATCGTGCAGGGAAATTTTACTTCATCACAGCACAAGCCTGATAGAATTCAAGAATTGTTTGGGCAATGCTCTCAGGCACATGGTATGACTCCTGGGGATGGTCCTGTGCAGGGCTAAGGGTTGGATTCCATGATCCTTGTGTGTCCCTTCCAACTCAGCATATTCTGTGAACCTGTGATTCTGTGATCAGAATCTGGGTGTTCCTCAGGTAAAGCTAAGGTGCATTCAAAGAGTAAATTCTGAAGCCCATATGAATTTAGTTACCTTAAAACACAACAACAGACATGGGTTTCCATTCTAAGGATTGCTTGAATAGGCTTGCTTTTCCTAAGCTAAAAAAAGCAGTATAGAATAAAAGCACGAATGATTCTGTGTCACAGCTACAGTTATTATTAAGAGGTTATAAGCCTGAGAGAATTGTTTTCATTTTATTAGGAACAATCCTAGAAATGAAGTTTATTCCTATCTGGATAAAATCAAGTCTATCTCCGATCCTTCTCCTTCTCTTCCAACATAATGCTCAGGAGAGGTTGTGCTGGATAGTTTGGCTGATGCTTTTTCCTAACTCACTGCTGCCCTTTGCATTTGCAAATCCCCAAGCACTCAGAGCAAACACACACAATGCAGAGAATATCCTTGTGTGGTGAGGATGTTCTAGTATCATCCCTTTAGAAGTGGCTAAAATGAAGTATGGCAAGACGTGTGGCTTGCCCCGGAGCCAGCTGGGGATGGAGCCAAAAACAAAGCACAGGAATTCCCATGCTGGGAACGTTAGTCTGGGCTGAACCCCTCCTTTATTGCTCTCGTGGGGACCCTCAGCAGAACGACCCAGCCCCTGTGGGCTCTGCATAGGCTTATGAACAGAAAAAACAGACCCGCTCTGGTTTTGATATTCATGTTTTTTTCAATGACATTGAACTTTGAGCTGAACTTCACCTGTTCTTTTCCCTAATCATCAGCTTCCCTTTGCTTATATTCTTAAGTATGGATGAGAGCGGATGGCAGGTCGCTGGGTTAATCTGCATCTAATCCATAGCACAGTCACGATGTGGAGCAGAAACCGTGTTTAGCTCCCTGCTGTGAGTAGCTCTCCTGCCTGCTGGAGGTGGGAAATCCAGCAGGTTGATGCACTTCCACTGCTTTTCCACTACAGAGCATGTGACAACAAGGTTTCAGCTCTGAATGGGACCGTTTTTGTGCCTGAGACAGCAGCAAGCCTTCACAGTCTTTTGTGGGCAGGCAAGAATGTTTTCTTCTTGGATTTTTAGTCAGTTGTACCCCAAGAAACACTTTATGACCTTCTGCTTTTTCAGAGCATTTGGAAAAGAGAACAAGGTAGGCAATCCTGCTCATCAGACTCACTGTCTGTTTTCTCTGATCTCAGGCTTGTTATTCTCTCCAGCATGAGTCACTCCTACTGGAGTGGCCCAGTTTTACCTCCCCTCACCCCCTGCTTTATTAGCGACAACGAGGATGACGGTGTAACGGCAGCGCTCGTGTGCCGCGGGATGTTTCCTTTGTGCAAGCCTCCTTTTGTGTTTTGACATTTGTGGATGTTCTCATCCTTTAACACGCTGGCAGAGCCCAAATTTCAAAGGCACTTGCTTCCTGCAGTGACAACGTCAGACGGATATGGGTGCTGTGTTTTACACGTTGGGAACCATAGGTAAATAACGTGGGGGTGGCATGAAGGAAGGACACATAGCCCAGGCTTAAACCCTATTTTTAGCCTGCTCCCCAAAGGAAAGGAGGTTTCTGCAACTCTGTTCATTCAACTTTCCTTTAACCTGTGAGCCTATTAGCAGATTTCCACTGAATCTGAGAGAGAGATGTCCCAAATTCGATTGGGCCTGCAAGTCTTTTTAGACCAGGCAACTGAAAAGAGACTTTGCTAATTCCCCAGTGAGGAAGAGGCCACTGTGTAATTCTGTCCCTCACAGACACTAGGAATCCACAGGTCTTTGCTTGCTTTTGAGGCTCAAGCCCATAGCAACCCAGACCTCACTGGGTCACTCACAAAACAAACTTGTGCCATAAGTTCAAGAGGACCCATTCCCATGAACTTTTGTATATGTGAGTGGCTTTATTCTCACAGTCACTCTAACATCTGGGCAAGGGGCAAGGAGTGCTAAGACATCCTGCTTCTGCTTTGGAGGCACTGGCTTGCATGACTTCTTTATTTGGGGAAGCCCCAGCCTGGAGAGCTGCAATTCTCAGCTCCCAAAGAAAAGGAAAGATGATACACATTTCTGCCAGCTCTTTGAGGGGGAGGGAGCAGAATCACCTCAATATTGGATGAACCTTAAAAAAAAATTAAAAAGAATAATAATAAAAAAAAAACTGGATTCACTAATTCACAGAAGGTGGCCAGGGAAACATAGAAATGATTAAAAAAATTCCCTTAGGTCAATAACCAGTCTGCCTTTGGAGACACACAAGGGTTCAGTGGGTGTAAGTTTAATTAAGCCAGCCAAAAACTGAAGGGAAAATTAGAAACCATTTCCAACAATGCTTTACAAAAGCTTCCCATTGAAACAGACACATTAATTGAATAGGAGCTGAGCCGTACTTTGATACATGAGCCCCGGCCCAGGGTGCCTCTTGCTGCAGAAAGCAGCATTGTGAGGTTTCATTTAGAAGCAGCAATCTCTCACCGTTATCCTTTCCTTGTTGGCAAACATCAGCTCCCTCCCTCTTTTCTTCCTTTTTTATTCCCTTCAATTAAATGTTTAATTAAAGTACCATGACTTCCTTTCATTTGGAAAAGTAATTGAAGACACTAGTGTGTGAAAAAACAGGCTGAGAAGCGAGCTGGAGAACACAGAGCAGAGAGCATCAGTGAGGCCTATGAAAATGTTGCCCTTAATTTGCTT
The DNA here is from genome assembly GCF_003031625.1 of Empidonax traillii. NCBI lineage: Eukaryota > Metazoa > Chordata > Aves > Passeriformes > Tyrannidae > Empidonax > Empidonax traillii. The sequence goes on along the minus strand of NW_020955194.1, from coordinate 3,177,994 downwards.
TGGTGCCACATCAAATTGTGGTGATGGTGAAGCGATACAGCTGCAGGAACATCTGGAAGGGGCTGATAAACTTAGGCTGGGTTGAGTCTGAAGCAAGCGTTGAGTGCAGCTTGCTTTTCTTTGAATCCTGAATGGTCAGCTCAGCACAGCTGGGAGGGAAGAGCAACATTAACAAAGGTACATTTTCTGCTAAGTTTTCATGCAGTGATTCAGGAGAGCTTGTTGGCTTGCTTGATAAGCAGGCTGGTGCCTAATAAGGATTTCCTGCTGTATCTTGTAGATCAGTCTTTGTCAGGTTACATGGTGGCTCATCACCCTGACACGTTCCAGGACCAGTGAACGCCTCTGCTCTGGCTGCATGGCTTTTTTTTCCAATATCTTTAAGAAACCTTAGCAGAAATTTGCAGTTACGCAGATTGTCTGGGTAGCCCATTTCCAGCTATTGGCTCGAAGGTGCTCTGGTTAATTCTGACAGCTTGGTTTTCTCAAGCAGGCTTAGAAGCAGAACATGAGTTCCTGCTTTTCTGTAACTGTATGGAATTTCCCAGAGTTTGAGCTTTTACTGCCTTCTGAATTTTCTATGCCAATAGTGTTAGATTTCTCTTCACACATTTTTAATAGAAAGTATTCGAGTTTGGATCTTTTTTCTCGCCATCTTCAATTGCTGCCCCATGTCTCTGACACACCTGTGCACACCAAAAGATTTCCATCCCCTGACAAACTGCTGCAGTGGGGAACTGCTCCTCACAGGCTGTGCTTGGGGCTCTTTTTACCTGTTATTTCCAGCCCAGATGAATGTTTGTGTGGTACACAGGCTTGATTGATTGAGGCCAAGAACAAGCCAGCTTGATTCATTACTGGAACAGTATGTGTGCGTGTCTGATTGATAGGGGAGGGCTTGGAAATGAACCTGGGTCAACAGTCAAGCCCAGGGCCTATCTCGAAGAGCAGGCATAAGGTAAAGGTTAATGGGCCACTTCACTCCTCTGCCCACAGGGGCTTGGAGTCCAGCCTCCTGAGGCCGTGACTGGCTTCCCAAGATCACCAGCACTGCACTGCCCACACCTGAAGAAGTCAGTGCTAAATGCTGTGGGAATGTCGCTGTCGAGATTGCTGAGTTTACTCCCCAGGTCTCTCTGGCTGCTTGTTGGAAAGATGCACTGGGCTACAGCAGATATTTGCTGGCTCTCAGTGTGCACAGTACAGCCAGTCAGCAATTTTCTGGCTTGCTTATCTGGCACAGCGAAATCTAATAACACCGGCATTGAAACACACTGGAAACATGTCAATTTTGATGAGACCCTCCCAGAAACCAGGCAGATGCAGAAAAACATCCTCCCTGCCAAGAAATTTTTGAAAGCTTCCCTACCTCCCTCCCCAGCAGCCCACCTGGCAGGCAGGGGATGGAGTCTGCCAAGCCCCATCTCCTGGCTCCCTGGCAGCAGGACTTGCCAGGGCTTCCTGGCTGCTGGGCCTCCTGGCCAGCCTTTGAGCCCTGGAGTGTGCTGGAGAGAGCAGTGGATGGCCAGCCTCCTCTGTGAAGTCTCAGGGAATTCCTACTTCAGTCCTGCAAAAGAGAAACAGATTCCTATCTTTATACATTTTCCTTCTGTTTTGGAATCAAATTTGATTGAAGCTTGTTTCCCTGGCTGGGTTTTTTGCTTCCTTGTTTCTTTCATTTTTAAATTCAGATTTTCCCAGGGCACAGAAAGAACATTTTCTATTCATCCCTTCTATGAAGAACCTGTTGTATGAGGAGACTGGACATCTTACAGGATGTTTTTGCCTCCTGTAATGCTTCTCCTCCTTGGGTCAAGCAGAAGAGGGGACTGGAATCAAAGGTGTAAGGTGGCAGTGGGTGAAATGTGTATTTCAGTGTTTCTTTCCCAGCACCTTCTAACTTTTCAGAAAATCCATTGATCAAGTACCTAATTACCCTATTTTTTTTTTTATTCTTTTCCAGCTATTACTAAAATGACTTGGCCCCAAAAGGACAGGAGGGCCTCTTGTGACTTGAAGGCAAGTGGGAATCGAACAGTCAGTGGGACAACAACATCCTGATGCCACACACCCCTGCCTTGCCTCTGCCACAGATCTCTGCCCTGTCTCTGCCAGGTAGTGTCTGGAGGAGCATCCTGGGCACCCACTTGGCTCCAGGGCACACGTGGTCACAACCACACAGCTCTGCACAGGTTAAAAAGAGTCAGGAGCAAGCCTATGGCGAGATGCTTTCCCAGCTTAACCTCTCCAACGACCTTAAGTGATGGGACTCTCCCTGTGCTACCTTGTACTCATCATGGCAGACCCATCTCCAGCCCAGTGTTGCTTGGGAAGGTCACACTTGTGTGACCATTGTGTTCTAGACAGAACGAGGAGATTTCTGAAGGCGGAGATCCAAAATGTTGCTTGCAGGGACTTTCCAGGCTATTTGTTTCAGATCAGCTGGTGGATTTCGAGGATTTCAGATCAGGGGAAATACTTGAAGGCAGCTCTGAGGCATTCCCCTGCCAGATGCACATGTGGTTCAAGGCTCTGAAATATGTGTCAGAATCTCCTGGCTGCTTTATCCTCAGGGATGAAAAGTGAGGCCAAAGAGAGGAGTTTCCTGAGGCTAAACTGGGAGACAAGAGTCCTGCCTGGAGCAGTGCCAAGACCCACTGGAGGTGTCAGCAGGATCTCCCCTTCAGTGGACCCTTAGGGATCATTAGGTGATGTTTCTTTCTCGGCACAGCTGCAAATACTGTCCATTGCCTCTGTTTTTCTGTATTAGCGTTGTTTTCTCACTGACCCTAGTGTTGATCTTTTGTGTTGATAATCATTGCATCTCGTTTTCATCCTGAGATGAAGTATAATCTGAGGGAGGCCTGTTTTTCATTACCATTGAAGTTGCAGCAACAGGAACTTTCTCTGATGCAGTTCAGAAGGGAGTGAGGAAGTAGGAGGGAGGGTTAGTTATTCCCTCTGTTTCCTGTGCTGGAGCATGGGCTTCTCTATCACGCTCTGCCATCTCTTCCAGGGGCCAACCACTAATTCCTCCATACCCCTGCATGCTGGAGCCTCTCTTTAGAAGAGACTTCCAATCATGACAAATTATCTGTGCTGATTTTGTGACATGAACTGTTACCCATTAGGGAATGAACTGGCATCAATAAATTCATTTCACTTACAACCTCAAACTGTGCATGAATTGAAGTTCTAGAGGTGAAAGACATAAATTTACCAGGTGGGCAGGCACACAGCTTCCCTGTAAGACTGTGCACTTCACCTTTGCTACGTGAGCTGCTTCTGCTGGGCCAGCCCAACATTAATTTTGCATAGAGTAGATTTCTCCTGTTCTGCTCACAGTCCAGGTGATTTATATTTGCTGCAAGTGCTGTGTGAATAGCCTGACCACAGAACAAACTCCTGTTTGTGCCTTCACACACACACACACAAAAAAAAACCACACCACAAAAAAACCCAAGAAACAAACAAAAAAAAAACCACCACAAAAAAACCACCAGAAAAAACAAGCAAACAAAGCAAAATAAAACAACCCCCCTCCCCCCAATTTAAAACACAAACACAGCCTTTTGCTTTGCAAGATAAGAACAGTTAGTATTAGAACAACATCTCCTGATTTCCAGGCTATGCAGAGTCAGTAATTAATGACTTCTCCCAATGCCCTGGTGGGGCAAGTGAGAGAGCATCATTTATTAGGCAGAAAGGAGTTCCCATATGTGTTAATCTATGTCTTAGTCATTCTGATGGTAAATTCATCAAATCACTCCAGCAGATAAGGCTCTCCTCCTCCCCAAACACTCTGTCAGTCAAGTGGCTGAAAATTTCACTCATTTACCCAAATGAAAATCTCACAGGGGACAAATATAAACTTTCAAGCATTTAGTTAAAAGCCTCTTGTGTCTCCATGCTCCTGAGTGCTCCTGATCAAGACAGGGATCCTATTCTGTTGTGCCTTGTGGACACCAGGCGAAGGCAGACCTTAGACCAGAGCACTCACTGGCCTTGTCCTCCCTGTTCTGAATGTTTTGAATGGCTATTTTGGAATACAGCTTACTGGCCATAATATAAGATAAGGTGTCTTGAGGATGAGGTCTCTCCTTTTCTTTTCTTAAAAAAGGTCGTGGGTGACAGGTCTGTAAACAAATATTAAAGGAAAAGAAGACAGGAATGTTCCCTTCAGCACCCCTAGCAAACCTACAAGTGTGGGTGTTGGGAGATGGATGAAGGGAACGGAGTCACAGACTGTGATTAAGCTCACATTGTCTTCATAAATTTCTTCAGACAGAGCACTGGGCATGCTCGTCTGACCCAGCAGGGCCTTTTTTGTGTTCTTAGGTAAAAAGAGAAGGCTGGAAGCTGCCTTCAGAAGCCATAGGAGTGGAGACATGACTTTGCTGGGTCTCCCAAAGCACTGGAAACACCTCCAGGGTTGCTGCTGGCTGAGCCTCTTCCTTTTTGCTTTCATCCAGCAATCACACATTTTCCCATCCCTCTGAGGAGCCAGGCCTACCCCCAGCAAGAGTGCACAAAGGTCACACTTCTTGTGAATGTGCAGGAAAACCTGAACAGTGGTTGGGCAACAAGTGTGGTGAAGAAATAGTCAGTTTTATTTTGTTTTCTTGTTTTTTCATGTTTTTAGGGTTTTTTACCTTTTGGCAAAAAAAAAAAAATCTAGTATAGCAATTTGGGAATACTGTCTAAATGCACCACGGTGGTTATTGTTTAAAAGCTTTACTCCTTCACTTTTATTCTTCACTTTTACATTCTGTGCTCCCTGCCTGAGCTTCATTAATTCAATGAACTGAACCTTATTTTTGTAAGCATCCTGATGACCTCTCTGTAGCTACAGGAAGCTCTCCACTGTAAACATTGTCTCTCTTTAGTCGTAGCTTGTCAGCTCCACAGATCTGCCACAGCTCCACCTCTCTGCCTGCAAAGTGTTTATCTTGGAGTTGGAAATAAATGGGACAGACTGGGAATGGACAAGATGCCTGGGAGGATCAAACTCCAGACACACCTCTGAACACCCATTCCATTTCCCCAGAGACTCTACACCACATATGAGAGAGAGAGCCACATTTCAGAGAGGCAGGACCACAGTCTTTCCTCTGGCTTGTTGTGGTGCCCTTCCTTCCAGGCACTCCTAATGCAGTTGTAGGTGAAGACAAAGGCGAAGGCAAAGGCACAGTGGCAGGGAAGTTCGTATGCCTTCACCCACAACATGGGAAAAGTTGTCCTGGGCTGACCTGTCCCACAAAAGCAGCAACAGGAGTCCTGCCAGGCTCCTCAGCTGCTGCTTCGCTGACACCAAAGCCATGGCCATACAGAGAGCATTATGCCCATTAAAAGCAAAGGCAAGCCAGGAGGAAAATCACTTCCCTTCACTCCCTCGTGCTACTGGTAAAGGCAGCAGCCTTTTCTGGAGCAAACCGGTGCTTTGAACAGAGACCATGTGGGTTGGACAGGTAATCACTTCCAGGGGCACCATGCCATAGCCAGCCATGCTAATACTCCCTTCTCCGTCTCCCCACCTGCACTGCCCCTTCTCACCACCCTTTCCCCAGCCCATCTCCTATGGTCAAAGGGATTGAGAAGTGCTCCTGTGCCTTTGGGGTCAGACCCAGGCACCCTGAACATGAGAGAGGTCACAGAGGGGGAGGAGGCAGGGAAACCCACATTCCTTCATAACCTCAGCAGCGGGCAGGACCTGTTCATGTTGAAGCTCGAGCGCATGAAGAATTACTCTCCAGTCTGATTGTTTTATAAAAATCTGCTCAGGCACCTGTCCAGAGCCATGATCACATCTTCAGTCATGTGGCCAAATGCCTTTTAGTTTTAATCATTTGATCAAATGCCCTAGTGAAAGAGCCATTCGTTCAAATGATTGAAAGTTTGTCATTTGACCAAATTACTAGTCTGGCAGGATGACTAACGGGTCATGCCACAATGTCAAATTCTATTAATGTCACCTGGGAGAGACAAGTGAGGAAAGTAAGGGTTAAGGGAGGAAGTTTGTAGAAGTGTTTATTCCCTCACTATGTACCCCCACACATACAAAAGTGTGGTCCCAAGGAACAGGGTGTGAAATCACTGGGACAGTTCTATGCCACTGAGCAGGTAGGTGGCTGGAGGAGCTCCACGTGGACATCTCTCAAAACCTGGGGAGAAAAATTTATGTCCACTGAAGGAGCACAGAGATGCTGTATCAGAGGAGAAAACTGGAGCTAGAGTGTACACTTGGATCTCAGGTGAGGGCTGCCACTGCTGGGACTAGATGGAGAACAAAACCCGGCCAAAACCTGAGCCAGGAACCACAGCTTGGTGAGAGCAGTCCCAGACACTTCTAGTGCTGCTGATGTTAGCACACTTTCACTGCCTGGATCAGCTGGGGACACTGATATTATTTTCTCACTTCTTCCCCTTTATGTTTCTAGAGCTGTATTTCTTGGATGGAAGGAAAACAAGGGATGGAGGAAGGAAGACTAAAATGTAGCCACTGGTAGAAGGGAGAACTGACAGCAGCCATATAAGGGGGCATTAACCTTTCATAAACCTGCTCTCTGGCCTGTGACTGGAACCAGGGAATAAATATAATTCTTGTAGTAGGTCTCCTGTGTGCAGCATGGCTGTTCTGGCACACACCGGCTTCCTGTGAATTGCAGTTATATTTACAGGGTGTTAGCATAAGGACAAGATGGATTTTGCTAATATTAAAGAAACAAGAAGCCAGCACTGAGGAACCAACACCTCTTGTCTTTCGGGAAGGGTTTGCTGTGGATATTCCTGGTGAGCGATGATTGCTTACAAAACTTGCACACCCTGTATGACCCTGTCCCCATGTGTGCAGGTGGGTGCTGCGGTGTGACCAACAGCTCCAGACCTCTGAGGGTCCTTGCAGGAGCGGGTGCTGGATCCGATTTATGCCCCTTCACTGACAGTTGCCCCTGTTTTGCTTCAAGGAAGACTGCAGGGGGATTGGTGTGCCACCACTTCTCATCCAGGTGTAGAGTTAGGTACTTGTTCATCCTCATATCAGAGCCCTGCCACGTGAACAAGGCCAGTGAACCCTACACTAGTTCAAACCCAATAATAACAGTCTGATTATCTGACTTGAACCCTTGACCTGCAGATGTGACATACACCAGGCCAGGAAACAGCATGTGCAGAAGTGTGTCTGTGCATGTGGGAACCGCGTGTGCAGCAGCGTGTGTGTGCATGTGGAACAGCAAACTCGTGCGTGTTGGTGTGCACGAGGGTGTGCACACACCTGAGCATGATCTCTGCCTCTTCAAGCCAGCTCCTCTGACCCAGGCAGAGCGCTCTCCACCTCATAATGAACCATCTCACTGCAAAGACGAGCAATGACGTGGGTGATTATTGCTGTCAATTCCAGGACAGCCTCTTTCTCTCGGACTGGGTCAGCACATCTGATCAGCATGCCAGGGCAGTAAGTCCTGGAGCACCTGGGACTGAAGCGCATGGTTCAGTGCTGTGCTGTGCCAGGGGCATGGTGTCACAGCTCGTGCAAAGACAGGGCAGTGACTTGGCTTTATCTGTGCAGTCTCAGCGTCTTCCCTCTTCTTGTGACTTCATCTGGAGTGCTTGAAAGTCATCAGGTAAATGTGGCTCTTGCTTCTGTCCCTCATCCCTACCCTAAGCCCTCAGATAAAGGCGATCAGAACTCCAGCCTACGCCCTGTGCTCCCTTTCCACTTCTTCCAGCTGGCATATGCCCCTCTTCAGTCAATACACTGCTTTCTGTCTACAGGCTCTGTCCTCTCAGGCTATGTGAGTCAGCTTCCACAGCAGGCTCCAGAGCTTGAAATGTTAGAGAAGTGTTATATATCCTTTGCACATCTACATATACTTGAGGACTGTCTGTACTGGGCCTGCAAAATTATATATATTTACAAGAATGGAGAAAGCTGCAAAGAACTATTTGGTCATAAAAAGATTGCCAGTTCGGTCTCAGCTTGAGGTAAATGTCTCAAGCAAATCCATTACATATTCTCTGAATACACAATGGGCTTGATTTGAGATGTATTTATGCTCAAGAATATTATGTATTCTCTTTATACACCACGCAAGGTTAAATTTTTTTGAAAATTTATATTTGCTTTTTATCCTACAGACGATTTATGGCCAGACCTCCTGAATCTATTTGAAAATGTCAATTTATTCTTGATTAACTCCAGAAGTGCTGGAGATCACTAATTCGTTTGCTGATATTAATGTTTTTAGGAGCCAGACTCAGAAAAGTTTAGTTAAACTCTTCTAGAGGAAACTGAGAATCCAGGTTTGGCCCGTTATTGAAAGAGTCTATGTAAAAATTCAACTTTACGTTGGAATTCCTGATTGGGGACATTTGGATTTATAGCAGTGATTTGGAGCAGTCCCTAATCAATTCCTAGATAGTACTTTTTCATCAGCTGATCTGACAGCAAGAAGAAGGTCAGGATCATAAATTTTCCATTCCTGAGTGCCAGGAGTGGAGGTGGGAAGTGCCTCCCCCAGGTGAGCAGCAGAACCAGGAGCAGGGGCTGGGGCTGCCTGGGTATTGGGTTCAGCCAACCATGCAGCCCACTGGAAGCACTGGGAGCGCTGGCTGCCTGCCACCCCCCTCTCAGGAGCTCAGCTTGCCTGAGGACATTCGGAAAGGGTGACTACACACTTTTTAGAGCTGGTTGGGACAGGTGCGGCAGGGTGTCAGCCAGGGACATCAGCAAAATTCTCCTTCACCCAATATACCTCCTGTTCTTTCCCCTTCCCATTTTCCTTCCCATGGCCTCTCATGCTCCCAAAACATCTGAGTATGCCATGAAAGCCAGGCCAGGTTGTCCTTTGAGGGAGAGTCTGAGTAGAGAGAATGCAACTGTTGGCATGCATGGAATGAGCTCCTCAACAAGGTGCCCTGAATTTACACACTCACCGCTATATTTAACCATCTGCATAAGCCATCTGATTTTCAGCACTGTGGAGCTCTGTATCTGGCTTTACACAAGCTTAGCTAACACTGTGTGGGTGGGTTTGAGTTGCAAAGTTCTCAGGTTTGGACTCAGTCCAAAGAAGGCACTAAGCAGAGAAGAGGAGAGTGACTTTCACTCCTGGGCTACCTCTGTGGCTCTTTCCCTTCCACCAGGTTCTGTGCAGCCTCCAGTAAACCCTTTTCCTCACACCCTCCCCTAGCTCCTGAAGCTTAAGTCCTGGTCCTTCCCACCTTCTTTAGCTTCTAAGTGTCACCTTTTGCTCCCTGCATCCTTGCACTTACCTCCGACATGATCCTGCAGTGCACCTGTATGCTGCACCATTAACCCCTTCCCACCCCACATATGGGCAGCAAAGGCACTAAAGGTGCTGGTGTATTTGTTTGCCCCCCTCAGAAGGGTTGCCCAGACCTTCCTTCAGCACCTCTGTGAAGCTCTTGGCTGGAGGAGAAACATCAGCAGAAAAGTGTAGTGTCGCATCAGAAATGCCTGAAGTACTCACGGCCAGGGTCAGGTGGCAGTGACTTCTGCTTGACTGGGTTGGTGCAGGCTGCTGCACCTTCTCTTTAGTGAGAGCTCATGCAGTGGTGATTTGATTCACTTTGCTCTGTGATTACAGCCTCCATTTTCCCACTAAGTATAGGAAGTGCAGTAAAAAAAGCCCAATTCACTCATCCCCCAGAAGCTGGAATGAACAAGAAATGATATATGCAACCCTGTTTAGGTTATGGTATTGCAAGCCTTTAAGCGTCACTGCCCAGGGACTGTGGGGCAAAACCATCTGGCACAGATAGGGACTGTTTCAAATAACCTACAGTTGGAGTGCTGACATGGGGTCTGTTGCTACCAGAGGTAGTAAACCAGCCAGTTTGGACTTTGTAACATCTTCAAGGCAGCATGGTACAATTCCGCCCAGCTTATCAAAAATGAAACTAGTGTTTGATGTAACAATAGTGTTTATATCTATCACACACATTATTGTGAAATATATCGGTCAAGGAGAGCTCCCACAGAACAGCTCAGCACTCAGCTCCTTGCAGAAGCTGCAGGAGGGTATGAATTATTATGAGTATTTTTAATCAAGTAACAGATACGGTTGGTGCAGTCAGGATTTCCAGAGAAGCTCAAGCTCCTGATAAATATGTCACAATCTATGATAACTTTGCCAAGTCCTTTAATATCCTACAGCTCTAGTTGCTGCCTTCTGACTCCTGTAAAATGTGGAAAGCAAGGGCAAATGTCAGTAAAATCGCTTTGTCTGTTTCAGAACAGCACATCAACTGTCTCAAGGGCAATCCATGCTCCCTTCTTCCCCTCCTGTGGATGCAGAAAAGGGTCTTTGTTTACCTTGTTCTTAGAGGAAGGTTTTACCCAAGAAAGAGGCCTTTCCTGTCAGATTTTTGGAAAGGATTTAGAACTCACCCACCCCAGGTGGCAAGGCTCCCATATCCGCCAGTGATAATGCTTGCATCTCCTTGGCTTCATTGGTGTGACCTTTTGCAACTTTGTCAGATCTGATCACACTTCAGATACTTAACTCCCAAAACAACAGTCTGGAGCCTCTCATTTCTTCAGCTGTCAGGGCTGAAGGAAGACACCCAAAGATCACTGATTTTCATGATACCAGGAGGTGACCACCTCACAGTGGGAAAGCAGAGAGGGAAGGCTGCAGGGAGGAACAAGCAGTGTCCACAAAGACAAGAGCTCAGGGAGATGAATCCTCTTGCTGGAGGGGCTACTGGCTGAAATAGGTGTTTGTGGCTCTTTCTTTCCTTCCGAGGAAGTGTGAAAGGAGAAATTCATTACACATGAGCACAAGGTAGCACTTTCATATTCAGAAATGGATATTGTTGACATGAAGGAATCAAGACCTTTTATTCAATGCAAAATCTGAAATTGTTCGGAGAGATTTTAAATGAGTCTTAGCCCAGGGTGGTTTTCCTGATCAGCAGTACAGACATCTCTGAGAAGTGCTGTAATACATGGCTTTTATCTGGCAAATGACCACTGGTTATTCTCTAAGCAAGAAGTTCAGGGGATGGGGAAGGTCTCATGATTTTGATTTTTACAGTTTTCTCTTTTTTCTCCTAGTTCCTGTCTTTCCAGATGTCTGTTATCACTACAGATGAGCAGCAGTCTGTACGGCCACAGGAGTAATGTCAGATGTAGGGAAGGGAATAAGGCACTAGAAGTCATGAGATCAGCCTGGGAAATCAACTGGGGAATGCAAAAAAATCAGCTTAGTTTTATCAAATATTACTTTTAAAGGACATGGAGGAGAGGGGATACTGAGGAAATCTCCTTCAAGGCATTAAAAGTCTGTGCTAGGGAACAGCTGTCCAATGAAACACATAGTAAATAAAAATGCAAATCCTAAAGCACAACATAAAACTCCATGCTGCCTCAAGACTGAGAAAGGTCACCACTTCAGGAACAGCAAAATCTTCCAAGTCATTGAGGCAAGGCAGAGCCCCAGCATGTGGGTAAGTACTTACTGCAAAGCCTGTGAGAGCCTTGTCTATGTGGAAACCCTAAAGGAACTTCTGGGGAGAAAGGCTGGGACTGGGGGAGGATTTCATGGTAAATAGTAGCCTACACAAGCATAATAATGGGACAAGAAATCACCCACACCTCTTGAATGAGAAAAAAGATCCAAAAAGCAAATAGAAGCCTCCCTCTCCATATAATCTGCCTAATCACAGTCTCACTGTCCCCATTTTTTTCCATTTAGTACACATCCTGAAGATGCCTGATGCTCCCTAAAGCCTTTCTGATTGCAGGCGGTGAAATGGATTTGTCCTGGTCTTCCCCACGCTCCCCACAGCAAAGGGGAAAGTGGGACCTTGCCAGCACAGCAAGGCAGGGCTGAGCATACACCAGAGCTGAGTTCAGGCCTGTCCTGACCAATCCTAAATGTTTGCACAGTGATCCCTCTGGCCAGGACTGATGGGCAGGAGCATGTGCCCAGCCTCATCCATGACCACTGTCAGGCTGGACTGAGTATCCACCACAAGCTGCTCTCCTAAAGTCTGACCTCTGTTCAGAATAATCTTTTAAATCCCTCTTCTCACCTTTTTGTCTTCAGCTGTGATGAGCAATCCCAAAATGACTGAGCTTTCTGCTCACCCTACATTTGTTTGGTGCACTGACCTAATCCTCTTTCAAGAGCCCCTGGGGCATGGCAGCCCAGACCACTCAGCCACCATGCCAAGGACCTTCCTCCACCATGGGCCACAGGATTAGTCCCAAAACATGAGACTCGCCAGAGCCCTCTGCTTTGCATGCTCCTAGCTGATTTTCCAGGGCCAGCAACCTCATCAAGGGGAATTTCCTTTGACATTTCCAACAGATAAGAAAGTGCTTTCGAGAGGGCTTTGAAAGAAAAAGCTGCTGCTGGCTGATTCACTAGCAGGAATTCAGCAGAAGAGCTCGCAGCCATGGCAGCAAACAGGCTGTAGGATCAGGGATGCTCATAGGGCACAGTCAGGGGGCTCGAGAGTCACATTTAGGATGGGGCTCAGCAGCCTGGCAGTGAAGGGCTCAGGGACTAAAATTAGGCCACAGCAAGGAAAGCCAGGGAGCAGGAGCTGGCACAAGGTCTCCTGAGTGTTACCCAGTGCCTGGGAGGGAGACTGAAGACAAGACAACACAAAACAGTCCCCCGGACTTGCAGCATCAGGGACAGCACCTCACACCCCAGGATGAAGGGTCTTCATGGTGGCTGTGTGGGACCAGAGGGAGACAGATCACCGGGAAGAAGTTGAAACTGGTTACTGGCAAAAAGTTGAGACAGGAGAGGAGAAAAGAGCCTTGTGTGCAAAACAGAAGCTCAAAGTGCAAAAGTAAGACAAGGAAATATTTTACGTCTTTTATTAGCCCACTTGAAACAGCAGGACAGAGAGCAGTATTGATAAATAGTCGTACTGGGAAAATTTGCAGACCTTTCCTTCTGGCACCACTCCACCACTGGCAGCCATGCAGATGAATTAAGGCTCCGGTATCTAACCCTGGCCGTTGCTGTAGCAATTTCAAAAACAAAGCTCTGAGTGTCCTGGCTGCCTCACAGCTGTGAAGTGACCCACCGCATCCCAGACCTGGCACCCGCACCTTTGGCTAGCTCATGCTTTATAAGGAAAAAAGGCCAGTGCCCTGACCTTTGCAGCACTTTCACTGTTGTTTGTCTGGTCATAGTGGCTCTCCGGAGAGGTTGCCAGAGGCTGGACAGGTGATGGTGGGTTTGGGAGAGAAGTTCAAATGCTCCTGTGCCTGGTTTTCTCTTCTCTGCCTGTTCCTACCAAGGCTGCCGCACAGGGTGCAGGAGGGACTCACAACACACAGGGCAGCTCTTTTGGGAGTGAAAGGTTTCTTGGATGAACAGGAGCAGTAGATGAGCCTGTCTGTTCAAGCGTGAGGGCAGCTTGCGTCTGGGAGGTGGCTGCTCTGCTCCTCAGGGCTGGGCTGGTTTCAGTGACCATTCCCCTCCGTGGTGGCCAGGCACCACTCCCGTGTCACACAGAGCCCATAACTCATGGAAATAAAGCACATCTGACGCCCCTCCGAGACATGTGTTCTATATGAAAATTTGGTTTATTACTGTCAGACCCACAAATCTGGATCCGCTGTGTAATTCTACTGGCGTCCATCAGTCAGACAGACACATTTAATGAGAATGAGAATTTATACCGTTACTTCCTATATTGGCTGCTGCTGAAGTGCAATCGGCAGTCAAGATCTTTCCTTGCCAAGAAAATTGTCCGTGAAAGAGTGCTGGCATCTCAACGTTTCAGGAGAGCAAACCCACAAATAGAAAGGTGCCTCTTCTCCCTTGCTGGATACAGAACCAGGGCGTCTGTCCTGCGTAGGCCCATGGGGGATGAGCAGGCAGTCAGTAGAATAGATAGAAATGTATAATGGATGATCTTGCTCAGCACTTGGGAAAGCATATTCCCTGGTTTTCTCAGGAAGAAATATGTTTGATTTCCTCCAGCTATTTTTTTTTAAGTGCTGTATTGTGAATATTGACATGTTTAGGTGTATTTGCATTGGCTGTAGCTGAGGAGGCAGGCGAGACTTCTCCAAATGCATGTGTCAAGTCAGGTGCTCGGCTCTCATAGAATAGCACTGCTGAAAATCTCCTTCTCCCTCTGTTTCCGTGCCCTTTATTAAGATACCTTTGCCACCATACTGGCTGCTGCAGAGAAGTCAGTGAGGGCTAGAAGAAACAGGTGCCATGGCATTTCTACACTTGGCAAGGTCCCCTCTTTGTCAGAGATACAGCCATATCACAGGTCTCCCCCTCCACAGGGTGCCCCTGTTGCACCTTGCATTACATTGGTACCCCTGGGATTGCCCCACCATTAAGCTAAAGCCTTTAGCTCCCTGTGGCTGCAAGGTGTGACTTTCAGTCATGAGCAGGATAACCATCCCCATGCCTTGGTTGCATGGAGTACAACAGCACTGGGATGCATCTCCCCTGAACTGAATCCTGAAGGCAATTTGTGTTTCTGGAGACCAAGTCCTTGAGGGTGATTTTGCTTCTGTATTAAATACTTCCTTCTTTTAAAATCAGATGTCTTGCACTTTGACTCAAAAGTCAAAAATAGGAAAAGGGCTGTGAGTCTTCCTTTTTAAATTATTCCAGTTTTATTTGTTGACTGAGTTTAGTAACAGTTTCTCTGGAGTAAAGAAATTTTGCCTGTCTGGATTCTGATCCAGACAAGAGACCAAGAAAACAACCTTCCCTTCCAAAGACAATGTGGACTCAGATAATTTTCTTTCCTCTGACAGACAGGTTTTCTGCCTTAGAGCAAGGTACTTCTCATGCATTCTTCATGCTTTATTGAGGTGCAGAGGTCACAGGGAACTAAAAGACCAAAACTGGATAGGACGTGTCAACGCCTACAGTTTAATCTGATGCTGAGCTGGTACCTTGCACGCAGCGTTACTGGCAAAACGCACACGTATATGGACCTGCAAATGAAATGGTGCCGCAGTTTTTGTAGCTCAGAAAGTAAACATTGTGAGTGGCACCTAGCCTGAGCTGTCTTCTGCATAGCATCAGGTCCTCACCATGGGAGACCACTGTCAACCACCGGAACTGACGACTCTGTTGGCAGTTCACAGGCAACGTCACTGGTAAAATGCTGAAATGCCAAGAGCCCAGTCTTGGAAGTGCTGAGCATCCTCATTTCCCTTTGATTTCAGTGGGAGCCAAAGGCACATAGCACTTCGTAGGATTTGGCCCTGTCTAAGGAGATACTGGCTGAACGGTTCTGACTGACTGTCAAGACTGTCCTTTTTTTTTTCCTATATTTTTTTCCCAAGGCAAAGATCTATCTAGGATTTCCACTTTGCAAAGGCAAACTAAGGCAGGAGCTATTCTTCCGGAGAGAGAAGAGTAACTGCAGCTCTAAGAGTCCATTTTAAGGCACTAGAAAAAAAAAAAATAAAATTGGGATGCTATTCCAACAGTGGAGCAAATTATTCTTCATGAACATGGCTAATCGAGGCTGCAGGGTTGCAATCATTCATTATAGATGGGCGTTGGAGGAGAATGAAATGTGTCTCCTAGCCAGCTGCGAAACCCAAAATTAGAGGAGCCATGTACAAGAACTGAAGCTGCCTGTCTCCTGAAAAAGGGTCCTGGTCCAGTGGGAGGGAGAGTTTCCTCCCTCTGAGTTCCTTTTACAGTTTGGCAACCCCCCTGCAAAGCCCTCACTATCAATCCCTGTAATGTTTAGCACCATCATCCTGGTTAGATTTTGTCTGCTAGCAAACAGGAATCAGACACATGCAAATCGCAGGTGAGCACGAGGAGAGCAACGCTACAGCATCCCTGGGTTGTTAAAGCACCAGGCTCTGAAATAAGAAGTTGCCAGGGGTACACCATCATTTTTCAAACCTGTGAGTTGCTCTCATAGGATGATAGAGCCTGGTTTCATTGCTTTCCCCTGGGAAATTCCCTGAGGCAGGAAGGCGGTTGAACTACCGTGGTTATAACTTTGATATCTGAATGAGTATCTGCTAGCCTCAGGCAACCGGGCTTCTGTTAATTTTGACCAGGGAGCATGATACACTGTGGCAAGCCGTGTCACTTAGGATTGTATCTGCTTAGACATGATGCCTCTGAGTAATGTAATTTATATTTCATGCACAATTGAAGCAGCTAATGGTATAATTCTCCAAGGGGGAAACAAGTTGTTACAGCATTAATTACATTGCAGTTGCCTTTTTTTTTTCTTTCCACCCTGCGCCGAGCACTTTCGAGTCACCAGTTCAACGACAGCAATAGCTGGTGTCACATGAAAGGGCCTCTGGCCCGGCAGCCACGGGGGAGGCTGAGGGTCCCTTCCCTTCGGGGATGGCAGGCGGGTGGTCTTGGCTGCCGAGGGCAGGCTGCCTCTTGCGTGTGCAGCCCGAAACTGCAGCTTGGCACTGGGAGACAGGGTTTGGAGAAGCAGCTAGACGTGCGCAAACAGCGTCAGAGAAGTCGGGAGAGGGCGTCGTTCCTGGGCATCCCAAGCGAGGGTGAATACTTCAGTACCCCAGGTTTTGGGGGAGGGGGAGACGAGTGCCCGTGTGTCTGCGTCCTCGGTAGCTTTCTGACATGGCTGTGGCTGCTTGGGAGCAAGGATAATTCAAGAAGTGTGGGAAGAGTGGACAGGAGTTTAAAAAGCCTCTGACGGCTCTGCTAGCCTGACTTTCCCCTCTGAACAGCGATCACAGAGAGGGAGCCATGCCTTCCCCCTACCAGCAGCTGCTGCAGCAGCAGCAATGAGAAAACACCTACAGAGATGAGCATAGACCTATCAAAGCAAAGCTCTCCCCAGGTATCCCAAGGAGGGGGATTTTTTTTTTTTTTTTTCTGGGGAAGAGCAAATGGCAGTTTGGTAGGCAGGAGCCTCGAGGTTTCATCCAGTCCTGGAGGCCAGTCAGCAAAGGGAGCTGGGGGCTCCCAGGCACTGGAAGCTGGGCTAGGGGCACAGCGCTGTCCAGGCTGACCCAGCTGGATGGCAGCAGTGCTGTGCATGTGGGAACAACCCTATGACCTGGGCTAAGCCGTAGTGGGGCAGGCTCAGGCAGGCAGAGGGGTCAAAGAAGCCTCAGGCAGGGGTTTGGGAACTGCTGGCTGTGGGTGGCTCCAGGCTACAACTCGAGTTTCCTTTTCCAGTTTGCAAACGGTATCAAAAAGCACAGAGCTCTCAGCTGAGCTAGGAGGAGGTGTAAAAATAGAGTCACTGGCACATGCCAGAGTGTGCCCAGGCTGGATGTAACCCGAGTGTGCACTGCTGTCAAAAAAAGAGATAGGGAAGGGCAAGAATTACGCAACTTAGGCTGCTATGAAAAGCTCAGAAGTAAAAATAAAACCCTCTGTGTGTGTGTTTTGGCTCAATGGTGTGTCTCGGAGGGAACGCAACATGCTGTGCTGCCAAGTGTGAGGCTGGGATCAAGAGGAACATCTGTGTCTGGTATTCCCACTCTGTCAGGAGACTGGCAGAGATTGTCCCACTCTGCTCTGCACAGGGTCGGCCTCACCTTGAATATTGTGTGCACTTTTGGTCACGGCAATATAAGAAAGTTATTAAGATGTTAGAGAGTGTCCAAAGGAGGGCAAAGAAGATGGTGAAGAGGCTTGAGGGGAAGCCATATGAAGTGCAGCTGAGGGCACTTGGTCTGTTCAGCTGGAGAAAAAGAGACTGAAGGAAGACCTCATTGCAGTTACAACTTCCTCGTGAGGGGAAGAAGAGGGGAGGCACTGATCTCTTCTCTGTGTTGACCAGTGACAGGACCCGAGGGAATGGCCTAAAGTTGTGTCAGGGGAGGTTTAGGTTGGATGTTAGGAAAAGGTTCTTGACCCAGAGGGGGGCTGGGCACTGGAACAGGCTCCCCAGGGCAGTGGTAACAGCACCAAGGCCTGACACAGTTAAAGACCCATTTTGATGACACTCTCAGGCACATGGCGGGACTCCTGGGAATGGTCCTGTGCCAGGCTAAGGGTTGGACTCGATGAACCTTGTGGGTCCCTTCTGACTCAACATATCCTGTGATTCTGTGATCTCTGACTGGAAGGAGGAGGAGGGCAGTGTGACAAGGCGGATGAGGGAGGTGGCCTTTGCCTATGCTGCAGGTACTGCCCACAGCAGCAAGCGTTGCACTCACTGAGAGCCAGCAAATGTCCTCGTGGTGAGAAGCTGGTGGCCCAGGTCACAGCTCTGCAGAGTCCCAGGAAGGGCACTAAGGAACGTTTGCACTCCCCATACTCAGGCACTAATTTTGTGCAATCGTTTATGCCAAACTGTAAAGGAACTGATTGCAGATCCATATGGAAAATGATGCCATGCATCTATGCAGAGATATTCCAAGCATACCAAGGGACATAAGATCTGAAGGAGGGGGAACTGGAAAATTATTTATTCACAGAGAAACACAGCTTGTAGTAAGCCAAGACTATTCAGTTCAGTTGAAGTTTAAACTACAAAACAGCTTTGGCACGAAAAAAAGTAAGAAGAAATTGCTTTTAAAAAATTCATTAATATCTAACTGTTTCGTAGAATCACTTCCAAAAGGAAATATCTCTATGGGGAAGAGAAATTCAAGTATCACTCACTAGGGGACTCAAGGACCATTTTCCAAGGGGAGGAGCACAAATGCCCTCAAAGTGGTTACATATAAACCAGTGTTTAAATAATATTAGCATATTAGCTATTCATTCGTGTGGGGACTCCACCCTCCCAAGTGGATGTTCTTCCCCCAGAAGACAACAGAACTGTTGTATCCCTCATACTCTGTCCCTGATTCCGTGGGGATGCTGCTATTTATACAGGAGCCAGTGAGGACGCAGTGTAACCTCCATCCCTCTGGAATGTGCTGCTAGCTAATAGCTGGACACTGTCCAGCAGGATGAAATACAGTGTTCCAGTCTCTTTCTTCAGCAAACCCCCAATTGAACTCCACTCTGTAGTATTTTAGCTGTGAAACTTAACCCACCATTAACTTCTGAGGTATTTGGGGTATGTCTGCACTTTTCCATGACAGCAGCAGAGATGTATCCTTAATTCCTTGTGAATCCTGCTCTAGATCCCTTATTTGAGGAGCGGGACCCTTCTTTCTTAGTCTCCATATAAATTTGAAAAACACACCAATCCAGGGGGAGATTTGAAATAGATGTACTCCCATGGAGCAAATCCTTTCGGCTGACACAAGCGTTTCATGGCACAGCCAGGAGGATAGGTGCACATAGACCATGCTCAGGGCTGGCGAGATGCAAACCAAGTCCAACCCAGGAGCCAGAGAGCCACAGGGTGGTTTGGGCCCAGTTCCAGGCTCAGAGGGGATCTGGGCACGAAGCAGCATCTGAGCCAGCTCCAAGCATCCGCCCAGCAATCCTGGGTCTGGCTGCAGTTCCTCACAGCTCCAACACGGCCCCAGAGTGCTGGTCACATGTTGTGATCCACTGAACCCATTACTGAGTGAAAGTTGCAGGCTTGGGGATCTGTCTCTGCAAGGTTTTTTTTTTTCCCCTCATTACAGATAATTCATGTCAGGGTTAGGGGGCCTTCTGCAGCTCATCACCTTGGGAAATCAGGTTAGTGATGTGGGGAACTTCCACATGGTCTGAGGTTTCTGGCTTTAGGCATTAGGAATTTCTTTAGCTGTTTAAAATCAGACCTGGGAGCTACACAGTGTGGAGACAGCTGAATTTCTGCTTAATCTCCTCTCGCAAGAAAAGTGTGTCGTTTTTTTTTTCCTTAGCAGTGAGGTAATTAAAGGAAGAACAAGGCAGATTTGCCATTCTGGGAGCTGTAGCTGTATATCTGGGCTTCCACAGAGAAGGATGAGAATCCCTATGAAGCTGTTCCAGAAGAAATGTCAGAAACATGCTTTTGCTGATGAATAGGCAGAAGCCACACTTTCAGATAGGAATATTTACCTGCCCTGCCATACACCCCAGCTGCTGCTATGTCCAATATATAATAATCCAATCCATTTTAATAACCTACTGCTCTGCAATAACCAGGATTCTTTCCATTCAGAAGAGAAGGGCTGCATTAACATTCAGGCTGTAATCCACACATCCTGAGCACGTTTATAGCTGCTGCCATATACCCATGGACCTGGACCAGGGCTGGATTCCACATTCCCTCAGGCTGCCCCGAAATTCAGAGGCATTTGATTCCAGGATCTTCGGGGGCTCCATTTTTCAAATCTTGCACGCTGATCTCAGCCAAGCCTCTGTTACAAGCTTTGTGAGCCCTGTGCTGCAGCCTGCCCACTGCACTGTGAGTATCCTGTGAGCTGCTGTCACACAGCCCCAACTGCAGCCAGACAACAAACTGAGCAAGTCGTGCTTGTGGGAAATGGTCTGGGAGTGGGGAACAGAGCAGTGGCACTGCCTTTGGAGCATGAGCCACAGTAGGGGATTGCTCACAAAACTGAGACCCACCAATGTTTCTAGCTGTAGGCACTACTGCATGGCCCGGCCCGGCATCCCCTTCCCATCCTCATGCAAGAAACTGTAGATCCATTCAAAAGAGGTTCAGAAAAATGTGCACAGGCTGTTGCTTTATGTAAGGCTGCAGTGACCTGTCTTTGCCCTTTACACTCTTCAGTCAAGTTGAGGTGCAGCCTGGTCTGCAGATATAACCATCTTTGCAACTCCTACGCTGGGCTAAAGGCATCCCAGGCATTTAAATCCAGTCCCACCAGCATTCCAGGTCTTCTTATTCCCTGCCCCACCTCTCAACGCTGCTCAGTCTTCAGTAAGCATGGCAGTGCCAGCATCCAGATGGAGAAGTGCCAGGAACACGCAGGGAGCTCTGCTCACATCTGGGAAGGCTGAAAAAAAGCAGCCAGAAATAGCCAGTGTTTCGTAAGAAGGGCTGGCACTGTGGCCTCGCTCTGCAAGGCAGCAGAGTTCTGATACATTTTGATGAAGCATCCAAATTCTCTTTTAATTTCAGCCTTTTCTCACCTTTGGCTCAGCACCAGCCTTTCAAGAGATGCAGCAAAAGGGATAGAAAAAAGGGTGAGAGTGTGTCTGCTGAAGAGAAAACCTACACCTTTACATGTTCTGAAATGTTTTTTTGCCCCAGCTTCGGACTCCATTGTGAAACAAGTGTCCATGCCTGCAAGTGTTCTCTAGAAGATAGTTGGTGACAAATTTGTATCTAGCCAGCAAAAAACTTCCACCCAAGGTTTCTGTCAAAATTAAGCATGTTTTGTTTTGATTACAAGTGTTAGCCCCCAGGAATGGACGGGCTGACTCTTTCAGTTGGTGTGCAAGCTGGTCCTGCCACACTCAGTGATGATCTGACTGTGAGACAAGACATCTTCTCTTGACCCAATGGCATTGGTTTGTTTTGCTTAGAAGCCACAGTGTGGCAAGTGAAGGACTTCATAAATATTTACTTCATATCCCAGTGCAAGGATGGGATTGAGCCAAACATGCCATCAAATCAAGGAGAGAGCACCATCAGAAAACAGAGTGAAGGCCATAGGCAAGCAGCCTTTGTCAGCTACTGGGTGTGAGCTCACCAGGCATGTTGGACAAGCAGGAAGCCTGCATGCATGTTCAAAGCCTACCCAGATCTTCCATAATGATGCTAAATGTCTAGCTGGCTTGCAAGTAAGAGCTATTCATCAAGTACACCAAACCCACACAGTCATTTCATAAGAAATGCCACAGCTTTTGGATGGTCTTTTAATCCTTGTTAGATATATGAGCACTGTTTCTTGTGGCTCAAATGAAAGCCAAGCTTTGGACTGGTTACCCATAACCCTACCACTGACATATGAGCTGCTGCTAGGGTAAAAACCTCAGCAGAGAGAGTAAAGTGAGACTCCAGCAGAGGGTTCCTGAAGCTCTGGCCAAGACTGCATCAACGTTTGACTGGGTGGACACATACATGTGTTAGCAAAGCCCTGACCAATTCAGGAAAAAAACACCTGTGAGCCACAGAACTACGTGCAAGAGGGCATGGGGTGTCTCTGCAGAGAGATCTGAGACCTGGTAGCCAGTCTGGACCAGCAACTGACAGAATTCTTGGGAACAAAAATTAGGAAACTGCAAAAAAAAAAAAAAAAAAAAAATCCCTCCTGTGCCCCAAAACTGATCCCAGATGAGTCTGCTTTTTCAGGAAAAACCTTGTACTGTATCACCAAAGAAGCAGCCCTTGCTGCTGCACAAACAGACGGCAATCCTTCCAGATTTAATGCAACAGCCACATGTAATGACACACACAGTTCATCACAGAGGCAGGTAGCAGGGCCCTTCACTCTCATTCATATGAATATAATGCCTACAGCAATGCAACGCATCAACATTTTTAGAGCCAACAGTTTGACTTTCATTGCTCTGTTATTTTTAATCATTTTAATCTGCATTTTTAGCATTCTGCTTCCCCTCTTTTTTATTTCCAAACAAGACAAAAAGTATTCAGCAGCTAATACCTCTGTTTTTAATGGCTTGAAAAATAATGAAGGAACATTAGGCAGTTCCCGAGCCTTCCGGAGCACTGGTATTTTTAAAGATGAGATTGATCAAAGAGGCTGTGCACTCTAATGGAGATGGATTGGCTCAGCACTGCAATGCCAGCACGGAGGCCGTTTCAGCGAGGATCCAGCCTTTTCCTCTCATCTGCTTAGCACTCCGGTAGCCAAAACGTCTTTGCTGAAACGAGGCTCTGCCAAGCACAAAATAACCCACGCTTCTTGTAAAAGTTCAGGGGCAGAGAATTAATTTTTATACCAGTTGATTGTTTTTGCCACTGCCTCTCCCTGAGGCTTCTCTCGTGTGTCTGAGTTATCCCAGTCTGAGACCACCCTGTGCCTACGTTGCTATGCAGGCAGCTCAGAGACACATGAGGAAGGCAGGAGAGCAGATTTTAGTCCATTTATTGCAAGTCGAAACACACACCTACTTCTGCTGTTAATCTGCCCCCTGCCCCAGTGAAGAGGTGCTTGGTAGCCTGTGCCGTGGGGATGGCAAACACCCACACAGCAGGCAGCACAGCTCCTGAGCCCACCTTGGCATCAGTGGGAGGAGAGGCCAGACAGGAATCTCACTTGCTACCAGCACTGTGAAACCTCTGTACCTTGCTGCTGCTGCCTCCTCATCATCCAGGATCGTGCACACAGCAGGTTTTAGAGTAATGCTGTGGCTTGCTTTCTGGCTGCTTGCTGAGTCCCTGAGAGGAGCACAAGCATCCTAAAGGGTTTGATTTGGTTTGCCTTTCTTTTCTCTTTTTTCTTAATTTTTTGGGGAGTGAGTGGAGGGGAGGTGGGAGGGTGATGCAGTGACCCACCAGTGTTATAGCAGCCTATCAATCCATTGGTACAGGAGGGACCTGATCTCAGACACCCTACATTTGCCAGAACCAAAGGAATGAGTCCTAGGTGTTAAATGAAGTGAAAGCCACTCATTCCCTGTTTCCAGGCAGTACCAGGACTTTGACAGCAACAATTGCTTTGGCAGGAGACCCAGCTCTGCATCTGTTGCCTCTTCAAAACCCACTCTGCTTTATTTCCCTGTGGCAGTGCTGTTGCTTTCTGCTCCCTGGACAAATCCAGATGATCCTTGGGATGCAGAGCAGGATGACAAGTTGAGGGGCAGTAAGTGACAGAAAGATCTTATTTTGGTGGGGGAGTAACCAAAGGATCAACTCATGGGATATACCCAGCGCCCTGCGTGCACTTGCACACGCTTTCTGCGGTAGGAGCCGGAGCCTGAGGGCTTGAAAAGCCAAACAGGAGGTCCAGATATGAGCTGAGGCACTGGGTGCTGAGGGCAGCCATCAGCCCCAGCTCAGCTGCAGGCAGCTTTGAAGCTTATTGACACTGAGCCCTGATGCCCAAAGGCTTCTCCTCCCACCAAGGAGGACACTGGGGAACCAACCGCTCTCCATATTTTCCCCACTAGCAGAGTACCCACACCAAAGCAGAGCTGCAAAGCCTCCATATCTCACCCCCTGAAAAGGTGCTCCTGCTTCTCTATATCTCCTGATCTGTAAACCTTGTCAGGGGATAGCCTTTACACCCCAGATTTAAGGCGATGCTGAGACTATAAATACTGTGCTTTGAATAAAACAGTTGTGAATACTAGATGACTCCATTTATTGTTAAATGTCATATTTGAATGTTTTAACACTTGGTGTCCAGTGTGCTGCACCAGCAGGTGAGACCACACAGCCCCCCCTCAGTGATTTTTTGCCAGCACGGTCCCTTGCACAGCTGCACATCCTTATCACAGATCAAACCTTGCACCAGCACTGGTGCAGAGCCCTGGCTGGCCTGAGGTCTCATCACAGTGATGCTCACTCTTCACCAATGCCCACTAATTATGGTGGTGGTGACGGGGAGGTCGTAGCTGCCTGCCTAATTAAGCCACAGTGGAGAACTCATCAGCCACCCTGCTCCTGCTCCTTCGTTTTGCATTAGTACCTTGTTATCACAATGGTAGCTCTTTATTCATGCCATCGCTTTTTCTCATTTTGGAGGCTAGTGATTTATCTATTTGTGCTCTGGTTTTGTAACTCGTGCTCTTTTCCTGCCCAACTGCTTCCACAGTTCTGAGAGTGGAAGGCAAGATTTAATGCACCTGGAACATCACAATTAGCCCCATCATGCTAATAACTTAAAGCAAACAAATAAATACTAGAAATGGTGGCACTTTGGAAATCCCCCTGCGCTGCGGGAAGAAGGCCTGCTGGTCAGGGCACATTGATTTTTTTCTGAATCCATCCACTCAGGATTCAAGGACAGGACAAAACACTATTAAGTCAGCAAGCAGAATGCAGTAAATAATGAGCAAGCCGGAGAGGGCTGAGGCTCTGCACTGACTGAGCCTAGATACAAACTGTGGTGAGCCATACATCTCGGCATCATGGCACGAGGGAAGCCCAGGTGGGTAGCAGGAGCTGGAAAAGCCGTTTGAGAGCCCAGAAGTTTTGCATATTGTCTTTGTTGGGGAAGCAGCAATAAGCTCCTTCCCCCAGTCCACAGGATTCCTTGCTGCTCTGGAAACCTGTGTGGATAAATACCACCTCCTCTGCTGGAGCGCAGTATGTGTGTGCCAGACAAAGCCTTTAGCACAGGGGAAGTTATGCTCAGAATGCAGGGCTTCTACCAGCGGGATTTAACTGGTATAACTGTGTCGAAGCACTTTGCCATCACTGTATTGCTGCTATACCTATGTTGGTGAAGTGCTTTTCCCCATGTAGAGATGCTCTCTGGCCTAAGGCTTGTTTGTGAAGGAAGGAGAGGGGAGAGACCAACAGATAAAAGCTTTCCACTGAGCAGCAGGAGGGAGAAGGCAACCCATTAGCTTTCCCACTTCTTTGTTTGCCTTTGTCATCTCCAGCCCTCCGTGTACTCCAGCACGTCAGCTTCCCTCAGAGTTCAGGGGAACTAATCAAGTACGTAAAAAGCTTTGTGTGATCGAGTGCTTGCAGGGCCGGGGTCCTGGTTAAGTGATGTTGGGGAAACAGAAGAGAGAGGACACCCCTGATTGAAGACTCATCCCTGGTCTGACTCTCAGCTGCCTCTTGTGCTTTGGCCCACACAGAGCTGCAACACTGACATACCTTCAGGAGGGCGATTCAGAGCACTCCTGCAGAGAACCAAGCACTGCTTGTAACCCATGGTAGTCGATTCTTATGACTTAATCACCAGTCTTACGCTTCACTGTGGTTTTCCTCCAAAAAGTAACCATGTGCAGCAAGAACTCAGCTTTGCTCTCTGGAAGAGACTTCTCTCTTGCCATCCCTGTTACAAATTAAAACCCAAAAGCTGAATTCTTCTGAGACAGAAACCCATGAACTGGGGATCACAGAAAGCAGTTTTCTAAAAAAGTCTCATGATGTATTAACTGATTTTATGGTCTAGGACTCTGATATATGACACTTGGGCCCTGGGATGGACTGGTGACATTGAAAGAATATCCTGTCTGATACATTTGAAAGAAAGCTGTGTCTATACAAATTGAAAACATAAAAAGGAGTAAATCTGGAGGTAAATTAGAAAAATATGATCTTAATTTACATCAGCTCTGGGAAACAGTGGTGGTTACTGGCCTCATAGATAGGCAAAAGGCTCTTTGGTGTTATCACTGAGGTTACGTCAGTGCCACGGCAAGGCAGCTCAAGATGAGCTTTTCCCCTGAGTTACTCCTGCAGCAACTGCTCCTGCCTCGAAGTCATCTTTCTTCACTTCTTGGTCCTTTCTTTCCTCCCCCTCTTATCCTCTTCAGTGACCTTGGCAACACATGCAGCCCCTCCCCCAAGGCTATTGCCACACAATACCTGATGGGGAGTGGAAGTTTGAACGTAACCTCCTCCAAGACCCTCTGACAACCACTCACACTGCCCTGCCTTGCCCTGCCTTGCCCCTTGCACTCCTTAGCCCGGCCCAGGTGCATTCAGGGAGGGTGGCTGGTCTTTTGGCTGACAGGGTAACAAGGCAGGCTCCCCTTGACTTGCACCCAGGGCCCATCTTCTTCCCTTCACCACTGGCACTGGTGACAGATACCCTAATCCCTGATAATGCCTTGGGGTCCTTTAAGCCCCTTTCTCCCTTGGTGTCACAGAAAGACAGGGGCCAGAAGATGCCATTTGGCTTTGGTCCATCTCTCATGGAGGGCAAGAAATTACCCTCTCCTGCAACAATGACTCCTTGAGTCGGTCCTAGGAGTGTTGCCAAGCAGTGCCCAGTAGTCTCGCTTCGTTTCATTTCAGGGAATTCTCTCTAAATCTCTCTGCATAATGCTTGGCATGTTTCCAAACTGGTCATTACCTCATTTCCTGGGATGAGGCACAACAGAGACACCCCACGAGTCTTATACATTGAAAATTAAGTTGTGAAGGTCAAATCCCCTCTCATGTACTGCAGTGTACTGCAGCCAGATTTAACCTATAATGTTTGTAGTTAAAAAGAAAGGGCATCAGCATGCAAAACTAAAGCCAAAAAGACTGTATGATGCAGAGTAACCTAAACCATAAAGTGGCCGTGACAGGCCTTGAGAGGGCAACCAGGTATGTTAAAGTGAAGGTGTGGGACTTCTAACCCAGATCTCATCTCCCACACTTGTCTTATACCGAGTAAGGACTTGTTATAAGTCACTACTGAGGTCTCTCTGCAATGTCAATGGCTACAAGCCCTCACCTCTCCAGGCAAAGGACCTGGTGAAGAGTTAGATTACAGGTCATCAGGCTGCCACTTCACACATGGAGGGGGATGGAGTCATCATGCTAAAAGAAAGGACAGTCTTGGACTTCAGAGCTGAGAATATCCCTCTTTCACAGGAAGCTGTGGAAACGGCCCCTCTTATCTCAGCCTTACTGTCACTGCTTCCAGATGCTACTGCTTGAGACTCCTGCACACCAGTGTTTCTGTCTGCCTGGCCCCTAGCCAGGTTTCGCTGCCTGCCTGGTCTGTAGTCCTCGCTTCTCAAGTATTTCTGAGCAGGAAAGGTCAGTTCCCACCCTGTGGACTGCAGCAGTGTGACAGCAGACATTTGGGCCCAGAGGAAGTTGTGTGTTGGCCCGTTCAAATGCCAAACCCAGGTGAGCTGCCCAGGTGAGCTGCAGCTGGGCTCTCCCGGTGATAACCAGCAGTGGCACTGAGGGGAGCCCTGGCTGGCACTCACAAAACTGGCTTCCGCCAAATGACAAGCAGCACGTGGCCCCCATCTCCCTATATGCCAGACCAGGAACATTTTCTGGACCAGAAAACTTCCCCACCAAACAACCAGGGCTGTATTTCCAGGCATCTATTGCAGTGTGGTTATCCTCTTGTGCATTCAGCCATCTCTGCTTGCGCAGGCTGTACTTTCCTCAGTGCTGGATTGTGACAAGCTTGCCTTTTTCCGTTTAATTCCCAAAAAATGCAAATGATTGCCAAAACCTTCCTGTGTTACTATTTTTAGAGGCTTAATTATTAAACCGCATTTGGAAAAAGTGGGGTGACAATTCTCATGACCCAGTGATTTTCTACTCTAGTTAAAGGGGCATGTTGTGGGACTATTACCAAGAAAGGAATAGGATTAAGGAACTCCTTGTTTATCCAATTAGAAATCCCTCTACAAAACAGAGCAGGTTGGAAACCTGAGTGAGTCTAGAGTGGTGGCTTGACCCTGGCTAGATGCCAGGTGGCCACCAGAGCTGCATTGTCACTCCCCTCCTCAACCGGAAAATCTGAAAAATCCCCAAGGGAGTAACCAGCTATGAGGATTCTACCTCCAAACAAGATAGTCAGGGCAGTACCCTCATGGATATGAGATGAACTGGTTCTGAATTGGGAAAAAAGACTTGAAGATGTTTTCTTAATCCCAGCTGAGTCTGTAATTCTCCTCAAGACCTCAAACCCTTTTTCCTCTTTCCTTGATGAGAGGGAGAAAGAGGAAAGGTTTGAGACATCAATATTTCCACATCCAAAATTGTCCCATTCTGTTCCCTGCCTGGCTCCAAGACCTGGCCATGAGATGGATAGCAGAGTACCTTCAAAACTGTCCCTGATTTTGGGTGCTATGCGGGATGTGTGTGTGGAAGGTGCTGACTGTGCATCTCCTGTCACACACAGTGCGTTTCCAGGAAATTCCTACACAATGCCAGCCAGCACATCCCCTCTCTTCAGCCACCTTTTTCCTAGAACTAATCAACCAGGAGCTGTGCACAGGAAGTCATTGCTGACCTTGTCCCTCATGGAGGCTCAGCACCTTAATCCCTGCCCCTGGTTTATCCTGAGCAGGGGGAGCCCTGCCCAATACCTCCTTGCATAGGTGTTTAATCTGGCAGTAAAACAACTCCTTGTCCCTGTTCTTTTGTCAGGGAAGTAAAGCTGTCCTGCCTTGGAGGAAGGCAGTGCCTGTGATGTATCCTTGTTTAGTCACGCTGTAGGAGTGCTCCATATCCCAAGATACACTCACCATGATCCTCCTGCTGGGCTTGCCCCAGACCTGTGATTGTGAGCCTTGACCTCCAACCAGTCCCTCACAACCCCTCCTGTCCCCCCATCCCAGCTGGCTGCCCTTGGCATTCCTTTGGGGTCCGCCACCTCAGCGAAGAAGCTGATGCTCCCACATGGAGGGCAGTGGAAAGTGAGGAAGTACAGTGAGCTCAGTCTAAACCCCTCTGTGGGGCTATGGGGGCACCAGAGGGACTCTCTCAGTGCAGACCCAAAAGCACAGTGCCTCAGACTTGCCCACTAGGCTGCACAGGGCACATTGTGCCGCCAGCACAGCCCTTTTCCTCTGCTCCCTCTGGAGCCCTGGCTGGTGGAGAAGCCCTCTGCTTGGCTGCTAATGCCGCTGCACATGCATTTTGGGTTTTTTGAGCTGTTGCTCACAAACAAAAGTGTTCAGATGAAAAATAAACCTCTTAAAAATCCCAGCCTATTCACTCCTGGCAGTCTGGTATTCCTTCAAACTGTCAGACTTAGCAGATTGTTTACTGGAAACGGTTCAATTGGCAGGACCTTCTGCTGTGCAGATGAAATTTTAAAATCCTGTTTCTTGTTGCGCTCAAAGTCTCTCTTTCCACTACATGGCTTCACAGAATTATTATTCAATTGTTTCCCATAGAATCGAAAAATACCCTCTCTCTTTCATTTCTATGGCAAAAATAAGCAGAGGATATTAGCCCTCGTGCTTCAGGACACAAGCCAAGAGCTAAGTGCTTGGGCCGGAGAGAAAACTTTCCCCGAGGGACACAGTAATGCAGAATGGTCAATTAGCCCCGAAGCATCCCAGCTGGCCAAGATGGGGAGTCCCACTGTTGGACACTTGGCTGGACAGACAAGTGGTGCACAGCATGACACTCTCTGTGGACCACCCAAGGGTCTCCTCATCCAGGCAGATGTTGCCCTAATAAAGAGAATCTCCTCCAACTCCTGATTTTGCAGATTCCGGCATTTCACTTCCTCTGTGCAAGTACAGCAAGTGAAAGAGCTGTAACCTGCTTTGCCCTGGTCCTGTTGCTGCCTTTGCAGTAGGTCCCGTGAGCAGCTAAACCTGGGGGCCAGGACATCCTGCTTTGGGTCAAATGTTCTGCTACCTTTTCCCTTTGGTTACATGAATGCCTGGTGGCTGACAGCAGGGAAGACTACTTCAGTCAACTTTGTAAAGTTTGTCGAGGCTTAAGACAGAAGAACCTGCCGTGAATCAGAGATATTCCCTGTCCCACCTCCCCATGCCCCATGTCTGGAATTATATCCCAAATCCTACCATTTGTCCTGTCACCTTTGGCTGCCTTGTCCTCTAAGGAAAATGCAAAAAGCACCTGCATGCCCCTCTGTTGTGGTGGTGCCTCCACAGGTGCTGCCTGTTAGGTGGTTCAGGGCCGCACACGCCTTCTGGGGAGGATATCTTCCTCTTGGGCCTCATATCCAACACTGCTTCCACCGGGCAATGTTGGTGCCCAGCAAGGCTTGGAGGTGTGGGAGACTTTCATCCTAAGCAATGCATGGTAAGGCAACAACTCTGACCCAAAAGACACTGCTCTGGTGTCTCTGCCCTGACACACCTCTTTTAAGGACACAAGGATTTTTAGGGAAGTGCCAAAGCTGCCTGTTCCTCTGCCACAGTTTCTTGCACTCATCCCTGGTTCTCAGCCTGCTGCTGAAAACTTCCCTTATCAAAATGCCAAAGTTTAAACAAGCCCATTTCCAAATGGGATTGCCTCTGCAGCATCCTCAAGGACTCCTGCTCACAGCTCTCCCTTGCCAAGTGTAGGAGGTGGTGCAGGATTTCCATCAACACCTGCTGGTCACATCTCTCTATCCTAAAAGTTCTCCTCTCCTGTACAGTGTCAAAACAAGTTGATCCAGGAAAATTTCCCATGGAATCGATGAAATGGCCTACAGAAATGGGCCTGATGTGCCATTCCCTGTCCTGTTACGATGTCCCGTAATCACTCTGTCAGCAGGTGGAGCACCTTCCTTTATCCTCTCCTCCTCACCGTTATCAACCACAGATCCTACTCCCCTTGCTTGCAGCTGCATTTCACAACGAATACATCGGCCTTACCCTCACTGTGGTTGTCCTTTGTGGGTACCTATGATCCCTGTGCACTCTGTGATTCCTGCTGCTGTTGTCCCAGCCTTATGGAAAAGCTGTCCCAAAGCTGGCCTTTCAGTTTGATGAGCACTTTCTCATGCTAATAAAACAAAAGAACAGCAGCACAAACATGCAGAATTAAGAGGGTACACAATTACAGTTAGTGCATACAGCCCCAAGTCTCTGACTATTTATCCCTCCTGTCACATTCCTGTTCCCCGTGCTTGCCCCACCAGGGGACACAGGTTCACTGAGTGAGCATTTGGTTTGTGTAGGAAACACCATGCCTCCCAGTACAGAAAGAGGGTGTTTAAAAGTAAGATGGGGACCAAGAAGCATAAAACAACCAAGTTTTGCAACTGCCAGCCTCTGAGTATTGATGGGACAGAGCCAGAGAGCTTGGATATGTCCCACTGAATCAGTGCTGTGGATGGAGCTGAAAGAGTGTGTGGCAGTTCATTTCTCACACTGTGGAGCAGAAGGTGATCTTCTCTGTGATAGGGGACAGATAAAAATGGATTGGGAGGGCATCACTAGCAGAGCTGCCTGCTGCCAGGGAGAGACACAGGGCAGAGGTGTCCTGGGAGCCATCTGCTCCGTGGTAGAGGATGGCTGGATTGCTCCCAGGCAGGCTCCACCAGAACTGTGCAAGCATGGCTCTTATTCCTGCGAAAGTAGCACAGATAATCTTTTTTTTAAGCTGTGCTTTGAGGTGGGAATGCTCTGTTAGGAAACAATTTGTAAATCTTCTTGGGCAAAGGTGGTTCTTATTTTAGCTCCTACACAAAATGCTCCCCACTGACTTGAGCATCGTTCCCCTCCTTCCCAATTCAAGCTTCCCTGAACACCTCTGCGGCAGAAAAAGAGCTCTGGAACTGGGTCCTTACCCCCGTCTCTATCTGGATGCCAGTGGGAGGGACTCAGCCTGCAGCTCAGCCATGCCCTGCATTTGCAGTGAACTCAGGATCTCCTCCCTCCCACAAAATCGAGTCATCTGGTAATGATATTCCCCAATCACCGCCGTGCTGGTGGCACGATCTGATAGATGTTAGCTGTGTCTAGAGGTCATTGCCATGGGCTTTTTCCTTCTCAGCATAGGTGGTCCTGCCCCAGTCCTGCCTCTTTGTACCGGCAGGGTAAGTTGGACCCGCGCGTCACGCGTGATGTACATCACAACTGCCTGTAGGATAGCTGTCTTGCTCTGAAATAACAGCTGATTCCTGGCTAATAGATTCAGTAATCTGACACCCGGGCTGTAATAATTGTATCTGAACAAGGCAGGCTCCAGCCTCTGCCAGCCTTATTAGAATGAGTGATTGTTTCCATCAGGGATGTAGCTCTGGTGCATTCACCTTTCCCGGGCTCCGAAAAACAAATTGAGCTTCTGACCTTGGCAGATACGACAGCTGACCTGTTTCCTCCTTTTTAAATAAGGAGAAAACAGGCTTTGGAGGGAAAGTGCCTGCTTTTTGAAGGCCTCTTTCTGCTTAGCTCCTCGCTATCATGAGATCTTAGTTAAATATTTGGGCTGCCGTTATTAGCCAGGATGACAGGCTGCCTAAACTGCCGAGCTCCTTCTGAGAGGTACGGAGGAGCAATCCTCTCCTCCTTCTGGGTTTGGGTTTATTCCTAATTCCTCTGCTCCCCACCATGGCGTGGCCGTCAAAAGCAGCCCCTTTTTGCTGCGACTGTGCAGTCCCAGCAGCTGTGATCCAGGGGTGTTTGTAACCGGGGTGTTGCACCGGGGATGGGTCTCAAAGCTGCAGCACTGCTGAGCTGTGCCCCTGACACCCTTTCCCTGCTCTGAGTCTCAGGCAGCACCCCAGGGGTTCTGTCGGGGTGGGGGGCAGTGAGCCCTGCTCTGACACCCATGTGGAGGCACTGAGGTTGATGCTGATGGGTTTACAGCAGCACCCGGGCTTGCCCTGCCTGGAGAAGAAAAAGCTTCCTGCTACACTTGCACCAACAGCGTGGGAAATGCAGGACCAGAGAGGGGATGACTACTAGGAGCCTTTCCCTGGGAGCCACAGAAAGAAAACCACCTCCTGCCCTCAGCCAGGAGTCCTCCTGCTGCCTCCTTTAGTCAGCAAGTCAACAAGCCTCGGTTGCTAATCCTAAATTTCCCTGGTGGTGTGCCGTGCAAGGAGGGTTTTCCAGAGGGCTGCAAGCTCCGTCCCATGCCGTGGCTGCAAATATAGCTGGGAGGGCGATTTAGCCACGGTACCTCCCCCCTCTTCCTCATATTGCTTCTCCTGAGGTTAAATGTCAAACATGTCTAAAATATCACCCGGGTCTGCAACCCACACGCACTTCAGGAGAGGGACAGCCGGGCTCCCCTCAGGGCTCTGTCCTGATTTA
>NW_020955194.1:3111056-3144503 GCF_003031625.1 Empidonax traillii | reverse complement strand
AAAAAAAAAAAAAAAAAAAAAAAAAAAAAAAAAAAAAAAAAAAAAGCTGTCCCGCCCTGGTGGCTGCGCAGAAATTGTGCCTCAGCTCAGCAGAGGAGTCACCGGCGATGTCGTGGGAGATTCCTGGTGCTTCGCCTCTCTGCTCCTCTTTAAGTGAAGAGGAGGGCCAGTTTATGGACCACAGGCAAGTCCTGTAGGTCTGGTGGTTCAGCACAAAAGAGGGAGCCAGGCAGAGCGTAAGAGTGCTGGGAAGGAGATTTATGTCTTTTACTGTTCATCTGCAAAGCAAAACAAAAATAGCTGAAACACCGGTTTTCTGCTTTATCGGCTCTGTGAATAAGCATATAAATTTCTATGACATTTCTGGAGGCTTGCTGAAGGGGAAAAAAATTCATCCCATAGGACCTGGCCGGCAGCAGTGGCAGCATATGGTCTGACGAAATCAGTGGCTGAGCGCATTTTGTGTGTGTTAGCATTAAAAAGGTGACTTTGCGAGTAATTTCAGAAGCAGGGAGGGGTTTTCCTTTTTCCTTTTTTTTTTTTAATTTTCCTTTTTTTTTTAATCCTGCCTAAGCTGATGCAGCTGTCACAGCCAATAACTCTTGAATAAGGGAGCTGGGCTGCGTTTCCTTGATTGGGAAGTACGAGGGGGTGATGGCTTTTGGCCGCCTTGTTGAAGCAGGTTCGGCCTTTTCCTGGGAGGTGGAGGGGAGAAAGGCAAAGTCCCCGGCACAGGCGAAGAGAGGAGTCGTGCATGTTTTATTTTTTCCCAGCAGCTGCAGCTCCCTCTGAGAAAGAGTCGGGGCCCTGTAAGTCCGTGGGAAAGCGGCTTCCGTCTCCCGGCTGCAGGAGGATGGTGGGGAAGCGCCGTTTCAAGGATGGAACTCACCGGGGGAAAAAACAAATACAAAGAAGCAACTGTTTATGGTAGATAAAGTGTGGCTTTTTCTCTTTCATCGTTGACTAAAACCTCATGTTCTTTCAGGTGAGGGAGGTAGGAGCCGTAATGCGCTGTCAGAAAGACGTCTTTCAGCAAGGCAGCACCTCTGGATGTTTATCTCTCTGCCATTGTGCTCCGGCGCTTTGAAATGTAAAGGGAAGACGCTGCTAATCACACTGTTGCTTAAAGATCAACAGCCAGGCGAGATGTACTTTGTCACATTTTCTCTTTGGTCTCTCTTTTTCCGTAATGAAAACGGTGACATTCATTCAGGCTTGCACGCCAGCACATGGCGGTGGGTTTTTAATGAATCACTCCTGCCCTTTCCCTGGGCTCTGACTGAGGGGCGCAGCCGGAGCCGCCTTTGGAGCATCCTGATTGCCACCGACAGGCAGATCCAGCCACTGGGAGAGCGGATCTAGGTATCACGTCTGGTTTCCTCTGGTTCGGATCGAATCCATCCTGTGTTACGTTTGAGTCATATTGTTGAAGTCAGAGAGGATGCGGGATGTTAGCAAAGGCTGAAAAGCAAAAACCTGATGTTGGATTTCTTATTAACGGGAGAGCAGAGAGCTTTAGGGGGTATTAAAAAAAAGTGTGGAATAAAAGAAATAAATGTTTATTTGTGCAAAGAAATATAACTCATACACACGACCCCTCTTCCTGCCATCATGGTGTAGGTTTGTATATAACAGAGTAGACAGGAAGAAGCAAGCATGGAAAGCTGGAGCGGTAATTTCTTGAAGGGCTGAAGGGAGAGGGATGTTTTCATTTTAAGACAGGAATTTCTCATGCTTCTATTTTCTTCACTGTGACATTAGCACAGAAGTCTCCACTTCCACTTTGCACTGTGTCCTGCATGTGGGGAAAATGCAGCAACTCAAGCTGTACAAGGAGCATAAAGAGAGGGAGAGAAATTTAGCTCTTCTCCTAATGCTGAGTAGGAAGAGCAAACAAAGAAAAGAGCAGAAATGTGAACCACCAGTTCTTTTCCAGCAAAGGATCCACTGAGTCCTATTACAGGGATATATCAAAAGCAATAAGAATATTTTCATCTTTTGCCTGCCCAATGGCCAAGGCAGGTGTCATCAGTCGGCAGTGAGAAGGCTGGGATGCACAGCAGATACAGCAGGGTAACTGAAGAAGCACATCAGCAGCGTATGTGTCAGGCATTGAAATACCAACCCCCACGCCAGTTCTGTTGGCTTTACCAAAGCCTTTTTTGCCTCATTCCCAGCCTCCTCTGGGAACAGCTCCCTGACTCACAGACTAAAGGTGGTTAAGCGCTTCCTTGGAGCACAGTCAGGGGAAAGCAATGGCTCGTGCACAAGCCACGGTCCCTGGGCAGCCCGGGAAACACCGCGCGTTTCTGAGCGGCACCAACCAGCTTTTCCTCCTTGGACAGTTTCTATCATTGCCACGGGTGTGGGGTGCCCGTGCAGAGCAGGAGCAGGTCTGCAGATGTCTTGAGGCTCACAGTGAAGCCCTGGGTACCTCAAGGTGTGATGCTCGCAGGGAGAGCAGCCCACCAGTTGCTGAATTGATCTATGTGTATCCCTGGCAAAGACCACTTACCAGCCCGTCCATGGCGATACAGAATTGAGGGGTGAGCTCTCCTCGAGACAGTCACGCTGCCTGTGTGCAGCTGACTTAAGGACAAGGGGCTACATGGTGCTAAGCACACTGCTTGCCTTCAGGGCCCCTTCCAACGTGATAAATACTTATTTGGATGGTGCCCTGCAATGTTCGGTTGGATACGACCCATAAATCGTGGTGTTAAATCGGTAAAATAAAAATCCAGTGCTGCATCAGCTCGACCTTTGAGAAGGCAAAGCTGATAAATAGGGTTTGATTGGCTCTTTCTACACCGATGCCCCAGAGCAACACCCTCTGCTTGAGTGTGATATTGCTGCAAGCTGACAGTACAAAGGACAGACGCACACCCGTGCCAGCCAT
This sequence comes from Empidonax traillii, assembly GCF_003031625.1. Taxonomy (NCBI): domain Eukaryota; kingdom Metazoa; phylum Chordata; class Aves; order Passeriformes; family Tyrannidae; genus Empidonax; species Empidonax traillii. The sequence continues at coordinate 3,141,607 of NW_020955194.1, read as the reverse complement.
TGAGCCGGCTGCCTGGATTAACCCTGATTTCCTCTCCTGACACTCCTTTCTTCTGCCGAGGAGGGAAGCCAGGCGTAAGAGCAAGTCCCTTTGCCTGTCATGCTGAGAACGTGGTGCTGGCAGTGTAATTCAGCGTGCTAAGCCCAGTTCTCCCCTCCCTGGTCCCTGTTCCGCGGTGATCTAACTCCATAAAAGCAGAGGATTTACATCGTCTTGCACAAGCGGTGTGAGAAGGACCAGGCTCTGACAGTCCTGACTCCCAGTTTTCTGGGAAAGGCAAAAAACCAGCTACCTTTCCACTCTCCTTGAATCCCTTGTGCTCTTTGTGTCGATAAGGATTTCCTAGGATGTGGGTGAAGGGAGAACATGTGGGACAGCACTTCACATGCACCTTTCAAATTTAGCCTAAATGCCTGTGGGAGGAGTTCCACTGTCTCCAACAGCAGAGCAGCCAGCTCCCAGCCCTCCAGCCACCCCCAGCACCGCTGCTGAGATGGCAAATACAAATCTTATCTGTCTAATAAGGCGAATTCCCTGCGCAGCAGGAAGGAGCCTCTCCATCGAGATGGTATCTGCACCAGCTGAGACGGACACCCTGGATTCGGCAGCAGTGCAGCCTCACCAGGGAAGGGGAAAAGAAAGAGGCACTCACACTTTTCCTGTTGCCTTTTGGTGTGTCCCCGAGCAAGCCCAGCTTGTGGCAGTGCCAGGAGCAGCACCTGCCCAAAAGGAGCCTTAGCTCTCAGAGGATGCTCTGCTCCTCCCTGCCGTCTGTGTGCTTGCTGGTGGCCAAGCTGACAAGATGCCAGGAATCTGGTGCCAAAACACGGAGCCAGTACACTGCTTTTCTGCTGATCCCTGCTCGCCATCAGCTGGCCCAGGGCTTGCAAGAAATCAGCCCTGGAAGGGAGGACAGCTGCGCAGAGCTGACCAGGAATGAAGGGAAAGATGCTGGTGGCTGGAAGGAGGCACCTCCAAGCCCCTTATTGCCTCTGGGCATCCCCCACAGGCAGCCCCTATGTGTGCTGGAGCTCAGGGCTGCATCCCTCAGCTGTCTGGCTGGGGACTGCTTTCCACCCTCTCCAGCTGGCTGGAGGACACTGCTGTATCCTGGTGGGAAGTGACCTGTGTGATATTTTCGTGAACACTGAGTAAAAGAGATGTGACTTTCCTAGCCATGAATTCATTGGAAGTGTTGGGTAGGTCAGAAATAGGCACTCCCAAACCTGGCTTCTGCTCCTGGTACTACCATCCCAAAACATGTCAAGTCCAGGCTGATGATGGTTATACCCACTGCAGATAGGAGACAGCGTGGGAAATGATGTACAACCACTCATACTGACTGTGGGAGCACAGTGCAGAGCAACAGCACAGGTCAGGCATCTGCATTTCAGTACATACTGCTTGGAAACAAAGATTAGAGACATAGGAACATTTTGATTTTCACTCATTCACTACCCAAAAGGAAAAACTGAAGGTGAGGGAAAGGAAGGATACGTCCTTCAGGTTCAGTCCAGCAAGAAGGGCTTTTATTCAACTCCTTCAGGGGGAAGGAGCTACAAGCAAGTTTGGAAACAAGACAAGGTTTAAAATGAAGAAGCAGAATGTTTGTGATCATAAAAGGGTTTGAATTTTTTAAGACTGTCTCCTCTTGGCTGACTGTTGGTTAAAGTCAGCACAAGTGAGCAAACTTCAGTATGCAAAAATTGCAGCCAGTGCTAAAATGCTGTGTAATAGATTGGAGCTGAGCAGGTGTGGGACCAAATGTCTCTGCTAAATGAGAGAGCTGTGCAGGTGATGCTCTGGTTAAAGCATCTGCCAGTAACTAGGCTGTCTCTTGGTATTTGTCCATCTAAGATAATATTGTAGAAAGCCTGTACAGATTACCCTCAAATCAGTAATTTTCTCTATGCCTATATGCCTATTTTTTTAATAAAGAAAATAACCTGCATCTCAAAACCAAACTTTTCAGACTGATCAGTTGGAGTAGAATATTGGAATCTTCCGATACATTTTCTCCCTTATTTCTGAAATTTCAGCTGACAAAGAAAGCATCTTGTGCTCCTTTCTCATACATCTAAATTCTGAGGCATCAGCCATTTTGAGGGGGAGGGATAATAACTCCCTGTTTTTAACATCCAACTCAATACGTTTGTGAAAGGGATTATACGGCACCTCGTCCGCCTACAGCCTACAGCAAGGGATTGAATGTAATGACCGGGGAGGGCACCTCCACCCTCATGTTTTATTCAGGCTATGTTTTCTGTCTCAAAGGCAGGGAAAGTGAGTGAGGTATTCACTTGGGTTGGAACGGGAGGTCAAATTTGAGTTAGCTCTACTTGGTCATCTGCAGTGTTATCCTGGACATCGCTAGAGAAGAGCTTGGGATCAAGGCCAGGTTGGACGGAGATCTGAACAGTTTGATCTAGTGAAAGGTGCCCCTGCCCATGGCAGGGTGGTTGGAACTGAATGATCTTTGAGGTCCCTTCCAACCCAAGCTGTCCAATGACTCTACGATTCTATGATCTGTGCTCGGCCCTTGTCATTTCTTCCTACCCTCAAACACTGAACCCAAGCAGTCTGTGGCGCTCTCCCTATTTTACAGAAGGCAAAAGCAGGGTACTGAGGACAAGGACCTTTGTCAAAAGTAACCAGCTTGATAAGAGCAGGACAGGGGTGCAAACGGCATTCTACTTCCTAATCATGGTCTGCTCCTGAGATGTTGGGTAGAACCTCAGCTGTGTGACCACATCTGGCTGCCTTTGCTTCTTTATGCCTTTAGTTTGAACTAGCATATAAAGGGCACTGACTTCTTACATATGAAGAAATAAGTCCCAGGTGCTGGTGGGACCTGGCAGGTGGAGAGGTTTCTCTACTCACACAACACAACCTGGGGTAGAGGCAGGGGCCAGCTGTCCTAGTGCAGGATATGGGGAAAATAGGGGGTAAAAGGGTGGGAGGGTGGTGGGAAGAGTCGGGAAGAAGCAGGTGGTCATTGGGAGAAATTAATCAAAAGGATCAAAGAGTGGGATAAGGAAAGAGAGGAGAGAAGATTTCTTGGGGATGTGAAGCACAAAGACAAATAATGGTAGTAATGGCGGTGGTTGTGAGGACAAAGAAAACAAAAGGGAATGAAAAGCAATGGGAGAAAATGAGAATAAAGCTAGGCAAGGAGAAGCAGAGGAGAAAGCAACCATCCTGCCAGCCTCTGTGATGGCTGTTATTTGCAGATAGAAAGTGCTGCCTGCAGAAAAGCTGATTGAGGCTGATTGAGGGAAAGAATGAGCCACATGTGACAGATGTTAGTCACTTTGCGTAATGCCCTACTGGAAGGCACTTGGATTCTGCGGGGATGACAGCACTCAAAGAAGCTGCATGGAGCACAGCAGCCCCGGGAGCAGACAGGAAGCAAAATGAATGGCAGGAGTGCTTGAACCCCCCAGTCTCAAGTTGGGAAGAAAAGAGGAGAGAGAGGAGTGGCAGGCTCTGCCTTTTACATATTTCCTGCCTCCCTCCATGCTCGATCGCTCCCTCATCCAAAACCAGGCAAAGGCCTGAAGCAGATGGGAACTCACACTCCCTTCTGCTGACAGCAGGGCTGCCTCCTTGCCCCTCAGACCATCCATCAGCACCCATGCAAGTTGTTTCTAAAAAAATGTCTCAAGATATTAGTTACTAAGGTGGTTTGGAAAGCAAAGTTCAGGCAAGAATAAGAGAAAAAATGATAGTTTAATTATGCTTTTGTACCTCCATGTATGAAATAGACTATCTTCCCTTACTTCCAATATTTTAAAAAAATCACTAAGCAGCAAATAGCACAAGGCTCTCCGTGTGTAAGGCCCTCCCACGAGTCTTTTCTTTTGCTCGTTTGCCACACCTTTCGAAATGCAAGAGGAAAGCAAAACTTCTCAGGGACTTCTTTACCTTCAGTGTTTCCAGTGAAGCAGCTGCTGTATTAGATCATATTCAAATAGAGCCCCAAAGAGGTCGGGAGCAGCGTATTAGCTGAACTGTTTATCTGCAGCCAGCCAAGGGGGGATGGTGCTGCTCAAATCAATTTTCTATGCTCCGACTGGCCCATCTTCTTGACACTTAGATGTCACTGTACCACTGGTGATAAAAAGGCCTGCCAAAAAAGGATGGATTTGGATTCACGCAGGGTCCTACAGAGCCAAATGAGAATTGACAATATTAGTCTTTAGGACAATTTTACAGATAAAATTAACCAGAAGAATAAATTTTCAACAGTTCGCTTAGTCTAATCTCCTTCCTATTGCATTGAATCTTGCTCCCATCCACCGTTGCCATTTTAATACTTGCAAGCAGTGTTGGCTTTTTTTCTTTTTTTTTTTTTTGGTTTTGTTTCATGGAATAAAGATCAGCCACATAAACCAGGATACACTTTGCCATGAAATGCCAGTCAAAAAATAACACACACCTGTTTTCTGTAAAAGGGAGGAGGAAGTCCCTCACATAGATTAAAAGCGAGGAGAAAAAGTATCAGCATGTTAAATTTGGGCCTGAGGTATAGTCTTTGATATGATCTGAACCTTAACTTTCCCTAAGTTCATCTGGCTTTGGTCTTAATTTTATTATTTGGATAACTGAAGAGTAAAGGCTGAATCTCTGTTCCAGATCTGGTTTTGAATTAAAAATAGCCGACAGAAAGTTCAAGACTATCCATATTCTATCTTACCTCTGTTATAAACTATGTGGGACCTTGTACATCTGTGACTATCGTTCATGGTACGAGAAATCAGAAACTCTCCGATTTCATAATAATAAAAACCACATGTGCAACACTCTCCTTCCTTCAGTACTGCACAAATGACCGAGTCTCACAACAAGCCTCTGAAATGTTTTCTCCATGGCAGAGATGACATTTCATCAGGAGGTTTACTGTGTTGGTCAAGGACATTCAGACTATTCAAAAGCGGAGTTCGGGGCTGTGTGGTAGAGCCAGGGCAGGTGGGGATAGCTGCACCAAACCTCTAATACACTGCATTACACATCAGTCATCGAGTGCTTTCCATTTACATATTTGCACAGAAGTTTTCCACATCTCTGGCTGAATATTTAGGGAAGAATTTCAAAAACTGATTCAGCTGGCTGCCGGAATGGAGCTGGAAGAAAATACTTGGGGTTCGGTTATGCTAAAACAATTCTTCCAGCCCCTACTTTGGGCATTTTCAGGGTTTAAATCGGGAATCTCAGCACTTGCCATGGAAAGAGGAGTAACTTTTTTGCTAGCCCTGTGCAAAATTACCCCAACGTGGTCCTGCTCTAACCCTCCTGCCTCAGCAGAGCCAGGGACGAGCAGCGGCTGAAGTCGCACAGGTCCAAGGCTGCTCTGCCAGGGCTGGGCCCAGGACTGTGGTAGCAGAGCCACATTTTCCCTGCACTTGCTCCTCTGGGCTCCCAAAGGCAGCAAAGGATCTGTATGCTGGAGATGTAGCCATCGACAGGATGGCACAGGTTTTCAGTGCTCGCTGCCTGGATAGGAGTGGGAAGTGCCAGCCTTAGCACACAGCAGAGGCAAAGGGAGACCCAGGCTGGGATAGATGAAGAAGGACATTAACACAGGGAGCTGATGAGTATGGAAGTCCCACAAGGCACCCCAGTGGGCAAGGGTCAGTTACCACCTGTTAAGAAGTCACAGTCATCTTCAGACCCTGACAATGTGCGTATCTCCCATCCCTCTAAGACGCTTGGTGAAGGATGGTTTGCTGCAGCTACCAGCCACACCATTAGCTCAGCTGGTGGAGATCACTGCCAAAAGCTCTCCAGGGCCAAAGCACCGTTTATAGGTTGGCAGCCTTTCTTCTGCTTGTATCTTTGCTTGCAGAGGGGTTTTTCCCTTCTGCTTTTTAAAAGCTGCTGACAGCACAATTAGAAAAAGAAGCAACTTGGACCATGCTGAGGATGCAAAAGGGAGCACTGTCATCAAACGACCTCTGCAGCTGGGTTTGGTGCCTTTGGGTACAACCACTAGACAAACAGCCAGGGAGTGAGGTGAAGCATGGGGCACAGGACCACATTCACTGATGAATTTTACCTCTGCTCCTTGAGTCTGACCCAGAGCAGATGACAAACACTACAGCAGCCTGGGCTCCTCCTGCTATCTCCACTATCTCCAATGCTACTCCAGCAAACCTTAAGCCTTTAAGCTGTACCTCATGCTATGCTGTAAATTTTCATACCATAAAAGTCAGCTCTGGTGTGCTGCAACACAGCCCTCCTGTTACTTCAGTTGCTTTAAACTGGAAAAAAATGTGCAAGGGGTCACAGTCATATTTTAGGACTGCAGGGCCTTTGGGTCCAGAGAAGACCCAAGGCTGTATTATTTAGGCACAGCAACTCTGCTTTACAGGAAATACCAATGCACGAACTGTTTAGTGTCCCTTGTCTTGAGGACATGAATCAACCCCTGCACTCTTTTATTTCACAATACTGATGTGTGCTTCATTTCTGGACTGCAATACTGGGAAAACAGGAAAGGCAGCCAGACCTCCTCAGCCCCCGTGGCTGTGGGCTGGACTGGGTTTATGTCCTTCCTTGGCACCATGCAGAGAGGCAGCAGGCAGGGAAACACAGGGTGGTTGGACACTGCTATTTGAATCTCCTTTACAAAGCCAGAAGTAAAACCACAGGCACTTCCAAAAAGCAAAACTCAACTTTTGGTCCAGAGCTGGACATGTCTTCATTTCTGCACTTGGAAAAAAAATTCTACTGTCAAGGGAAAAAAAACCTTTAAAAGCCACTGGCGAAAAATTTTCATCCCCTGGTGCTCAAATGGACATTCCTGGGGGAGGCAGAGGGGTTTGTGTAGAGAACTGGGCTGTTGGTAATTAATCAGGACTGATGCATCCTTCGCTGCCCAAAATGGCCATTGGTAGTGCGGATGACAGAAGGAGGTGTTACAGTCATGGGATTAAGGCAAAAGACTTGACACACTGATTTGTATCCTTTACTACCACAGAGCTCAGACTGGATGATGTGAAAGTGTTTTAACCCACTGTTTATACAGGTTGCCATGACCTGGGCAATAAAGTTCCAGTTTATGGAGCACTGAGTTTGTGAGATGAGGGGTTAAATCTGCTCTCTGTCCTGCGGTGGGAAGCAGGGGAGCCATAATCTGGACATACAAAGTGTGAAATACAAGGGAAAAACAAGTGTTCAAATTGGCCACCTGAAATTAGAGACCAAATTTTCCAGTTTTGTCTCCTTTCTCTCCTCTGTATTCAGCACTTTCCAAAGAGAGGCAATAATCCCTGTGGGGGTCAGCCTCTGGTTGTCAGTAAAATGTTTGGGAGCTAATTTGGTGAGCAGCCTGGCTTTCAGGAGGGATAAAGAGAGATGCTGAGCAGCTGCCCACCAAGTGACCATCCCACAGCCATTCCCAGCAGCAGGGGTGGCAGCACCCTCTGAACACAGAGAACCTGTGGACAGGTGCCTGATAAGGAATCAAACCAGGACGTGGGGAGAGCTGAAATCAAGAGACACACTGATCAACACAGCAGGGGAAGGAAGAAAATACTCTTTGCAGTACATGGAAGGAATTGTAGCGCCTGGATGGGCTCGCACTTGCTGCTGGCTCCAGCCAAATTGATTTCCCTGCCTCTGCTCGGCCAAGTAGCAGCACAGGACTGAGCTCCTGGGCTGTTCAAGGAGGAAGTAAGCTTGTCATGGATTGCTTTTTCTGGTGCTTTCTCCTCTTTTTTCTTCCAGCATGATTTTCCCCTCAGCTGGAGTTTCTCACAGGTTTTGGCAGCCCAGATCACCCCTGGAGGGCTTCACCTCTCCTGGTAGGGGCCATCAGAGGCTCCCTGGGTTGGCAGCTGTCTCTGGGTACCAGTGCTTTTGGGGGAGGGCTCAGCTGGCAGCTGGCAGTTCCCTTCTCCTTATTGCGTTTCCAGCTTTTATCTCCCAGTGCAATTTCCACCCCTGCCACCACAGAGCCAGAGCCAAAACAGGCAAATACCAAGCCTGGGAGCTCGGTCTTCCTCTAGCAGCTCAGTGTCTGTGCCTCTCAGCTTGGGAATAGAGGCAGGACCCCGGCACAGGCATCCAGGTGTTGGATCACTTGCTTGCTTTGGCTGCCAGTTTCCCAGCACGGCTTTCCAAAAGGCATCTGTGCATCCAAGGTGCCAACAGGCAGTGTCTGCACGTGGTCTGAGTTTGGAATAAACTGCAATAGAAATGCATTCAGGCTGGAATAGGTCCCTTACACTTCAGCAGGCCAACTGGGGACTCAGCCTCTCTATTTTGCTCTCCTGTAGCCCATGCTAATGCTCAGGTAGAGTCAGAGCCTGCCCTCGGAGAAATCTCTGCGTGGCTTGTTTTTTTAAAAGACATCAGCATTTCCTCAGGGACACGAGGGTAAGAGCTGCCACCCAGCTGTACCTTTATTAGTGCAATTTTCTATTCTCTTCCTCCTGACAGAGATTTTCTGTCTGCCAGAATAACCCCAAAGTGCTTAAATTTAGCAGTCCTGACAGGAGCTAATCAGAGCTCATACCCCCACGCTTTGCCCCACTTTCTGCTTTCCAGCCAGACTTCAGGCTCAAATCAGTGTGTGACAGGGGATGGGGTGTCAGTGATGCAGGGGGAAAGATATGGGAAACGGCTCTGTGTCCAGAACATGGACCATAGAGAGAACATGCATACAAGGAGATGCATAAATGGAAATCGAGGGAGGGGCTCATCTGGTTTCTCAGGAAAAACTTGGTACTTTCACGAGGAAGAAGACATTTCTGGTGAAAAATCTTCAGGCAGAAACCCAGCTGCTCAATGACATCCAGCTCTGCCAACTGATTCCCACGAGTCCTAACCCAGTGTTGGTTTTTCTTACTGAAATTCCGGGAAATTTCCATCCCAGCTTCATGATATCACACGGGCCTGGCAGTTTAGGCTACACTAAGCTCTTCTCAGACCTGACTGCATGCATCTCTCTGTAGGGCTAGCTCATGAAGAAGCCACAACCACTGCGCCCCAGGGGTGACTAAACCTGTGTTTTAGATCAGGGAACCCTGCACTGTGATAGCTCCTGGGGGCTCAAATCCTTGCCAGGATTATCAAGGAGGAGGGCATGTTAAGACAAAGGAGTCCTTTGCCTCTCTTCATGAAAGACGTGGTGTTAAATGAGACACATTGTGTTGCCAACATGAAAGATTAACGGCAGCAATGTGGTATGTTTTTAAAAAAAATATCTAAGCAGACTTCTCTTTCTTCTTTGCTCTTAATTATAGGAATGCTGTCTAAAGCATAGGTAGAAGCTATTACAGACAGAGCAACTTGTAACAGAAGAATCTTTAGGAAAGGCATTGGAAGAACTGTTAGAAATGTTGTTGCAGGTGACAAAAGAAGACAAAATTAAAGGATGACCACAGGAGGATGAAAAATGCAGAAAAGAGGAATGAGACAGTGGGGGGAAATGAGGACGAGACTATGTTGCAAGGCTGGAAGTTGATCTGGAGACTCTGCAGTCCCAGCCTTATTTACACTGGGGCTTTGTCCAGTTAATGGCTCACCTTTGAAGCCTGGCTTGACCCATCACTGTCATAGGCAATGGCAGAATAACAGTCAAATCCTGGATCCCATTCCCAATTTTGGAGGTGTTCAGATGTGAGAGTTTTATTTAAGGGCTCCCTTTCAATAAAAAAGTGGGCAAACTGTGATCAAGGGGAAGGAATTGTCTCTATTTTCATGATTCACATCTCCTGGCACCCACAAAATATGCATTTCCATGCTCTGATCTGTGCTGCTGTGAAGGACACAGCTGAGAACAGAGCAGGGAGCTGCCGACTAAAGGGTGAAAGAAAGAAAGAAAAACACAGTTACATTTTATTCTTCCTAACATTTTGTTAAATTGGTTCAGCAAGCTTCCCTGAGTCTGGGGAGATGGGAAGGGGAGGGAGAGAAACTTCATTAAGTGAAAAATTCTCGGAGATAATTGGGAGGCATGGGATAATAGTGGTAGCCTTCATTGTGCTGGGAAAGGAGGGCACTTGCTCTGTATTTGTTAATTGAAGAAGCCAAGAGCGTCTTTCTGCAAGGCCAGGGCTCGGGCTGGAAGGCTGAAGGAGATGTATATTTTTGCTGGTTTAAATAGACATTAGGGGGCTCCATTTTTTAAAAAATAAGCCTCTCGAGTTGCTTCGGCAGCCGATCCAAACAAGCGCGAGCAGCATGGGCTGAATCCTCCCCCACCCTTCGCACTCTCACTCCGGTCCAGGGGCTGGCTCGGCAAAACACTTCAGCCAGGGGAGGTGGGGACCCAGCCAGGATGAACTGGCTCCTGGAGGGGACAGAGAGAGGGAGGGAGTGAGGGGGGAGGGAGAGGGAGCGCCGCAGCCGGGCAGAGGCACAAGAAATCTTCAGAGAGACACGGAGCCTATTCTGCGCCGCGCTGCTTGCCGACTCTGAAAATTAAATTCCCCCCACAGTGCAAGTTTGCAGCTCTATCATGCAGCCATCGGAGCTTTGTTAAATAAGTTTGCAGTTCTGCTCACCGTGGAATAGATGAAGATCGGGCATCTTACTAAAGATGCTCTTTTTTGTAAACCCTTCCATGCCTGGTGATACTGTCTGCACATTTATCCACTTGGGCCCTAAAAGCATTCAGATTAAAAAAAAAAAAAATTGTATCTGACTAATTAAAAATCATTAACATCATAATGTCTTATTAGTTTTATGAATACTCCCTTGTCTGTCTTGACTTTTCGAAGCAAATCAGAAACATTTTGGGTCTGAGTCTCATTTGCCCTAAGGCCCGCTTACTCCAAGCAGGAAAAGCCAGTCAGCCTCAGAAGGAGAGCACATGAAGGCTGCACCTTTCCAGCTCTTGGTGTGGCATAAAGAAATTCCAGTGTAAAAAAACCCAAAAACCCAAAAACAAAAACAAACAATTCTTGAACATGCAATGCTGTGCAAAAGGCTGAGTCCCACAAACTGCCCAGGAAAGTATTTTTGCCAGCGTCAGTTATTGTTTTCCCCCACAAAGCCCCTGTAGCTCTAGGTCTGTTGCGGCAATTAGTGATAAATCACTGCTGGGAGTTTGGGACATGCATTGGAAAGGCTCCCAATAGCCAGTTACCAGGAGAGTGCCAGGGCACACAGCAACACCATGTTTCATATTCTCTCTATTTTTAATGGTGAGTGGAGAAGGGTTACACTTTAGTTCTGCATATACTGTGTCAGGGTAAAATAATGTTCTTTTCTGGCAGCACTGAATCAGCACACATCCAAAATTTGCCTTCTTCCGCTGCACGTGCTGCCCCCATGGAAATCAGTGAAAGCCTCATGCAGACATACGAGGGCAGGATTTATCCCATAAATCACAATCCAGATCATAAATACATGCTTGAACCCTCCCTTAATATGATTCATTAAGAAGGAGCGTTTACGGTTGGGGTGGTTTTAATTATCATTGTGTAATTTTATTGTTATTGTTTCCATTAAACATTAACAAACATTCCTTATTTTTGGTTAACAAAGATCTTTCTTAGATTGCACAGTAGTTAATGAAAACCACATAAACACATGCAGAAAGATACCAGGACTCTCATTCAATTAAATATAAAACTTAGAGTAGAAGATCTATAAAAATCCAGATTGTAATGAATCATAAATAAAATATGGAAAACTAACAACTGCCTTGGGTAAAGTAGAAAATTTATAGCCCAAAGATTTGCATTTTTAAGGTTTGCATCGTTGTCTGTGTTGTGTTCACTACCAGCCACAGAAGATGCACCTCCTCAATGCCAGAGCCCCCGGCCTCAGCTCATTTTCCTGGCTTCTCTAGGCGAGCCCTGCAAATGCCACCAAGCCCTGAGTTAAATCTGCCTTTGCCCAGAGCGATCTCCGAGCCTCTGAACTCGGAACTGAAGCCACTTTCTGATCAGTGAGTGAGAAGTCACAAGCACACCGGGTTTCGCAGGTGTTTGGCCGCTGGTGGGATGGGGACATGTCCAGCGAAGTTGTCCCCATACACACTGTGGTGGATGCAGCTGGCACCCCCAGGCAAGGCTCTCCTCCTGGACACGTTGGAGGAGAAATACAGAGAGAACAGCTGGTTCCTTATTCTTGGCTTCCCCCACACCAAGAGGGAGGGTCTTCAGCCATTTGTTAGGCTGAGGTTGCCCTGTTTTTCCAAATGGGTCTGGGAAAAAATTGGCAAACTGGTCTCCAGACCAGAGGCTTTGCTGGAAACACAGGAATGTCAGCATTGAGAGAGTTAATGGGGGAGAGAAGCAAAATGATTTGATAATGGCAAAAACTCTGAGGCATCTGCTGGAGTTACGGGTGTGTGTCAGTCTGTCTGGCACAGCCATTACCATGGTGGCCGAGTTCTCCAAAAACACAAAAAGCGGACACGCTGGATGAGTGCCTTAGGAAAGCAGGAGAGCGGAGATGGCTGCAGATGGAGATGATCTGGCCTTTGTAGGTGGGGCTTGGTGCTAGTACTGGGGGCCAACTAATGTAATAATGAGTCTTGTGAGCTCCGTGGTCTTTTCCAGCTGGACAGATGTTTCAGGGGCTGGAGCCAGTTGTTGAAAAAAATGGAAATCCCTGGGAGTTTCACCCAACCTAACCTCATCTCCATTGCTCCAAGGAACGTGTCATGGTGCAGAGAGCTGCTGCCTGCAGTATTTTCAGGAATGGCTGTAGAGAGCCTTGAGAAACAAGGCTTTCCCAGGCAGCTCAAGGTTTTGAGAAATGTGTCCGTGTGTCTGCTGCAGCTGTTTGGACAGGCAGAAGCCTTCATGTGACTATTAAAGAAGGAAGCCCCTCAGCTGCAGGCAGCAAGAGCCCTGAGAGGAAAGGGCTTGGGAGCTCTAGGTAAGCCAGGAGCTGGGGTCATGTGGGGTTTGCAAAGCACCAGGGGGACTGAGACTGGACACACTGGGCAGGCAGGGAGCGCTGTACACATCTTTGGGCTTGAAGGGACTTGGAAGGATGGGATGGGGAAGGTGGGGGCAAGAAAAGTTGCCCTCTCGCAGTGAGCAGTTTTCTTCAGTGCATTTGTTTTTCCCTCAATTTCACCCCTCTGCTAAGAGGGACTCACAGTTCAGTGCTCCCGAGGGAACAGGCTGCTGTGAACAGGGAAGCAGCAAGCTGCACATGTGACCAAAAGGGTTCTCCTTCAGCTCAGCAACGGGAGCGCAGCTCTGACGGCCGAGCCATGTGAGCCTCCACGGGCTGACGCTGCCTGGGCTGTAGCTCCTGGCACCAGCGCACAGGTTGTGTCGTTCCAGCGCGGCTAGCAAGTATTACACAACAAGTCAGAAGTATGCTCGACAAACCACAGGCTTAAAAATAAGGGAAAACACATTTCCTCTCCTCACCAAGGTGGGAGAAGATAGTTTTTTTCCTCAGGCGTTGCTTTGCTAGCACAGTGAGGATGGGTCCGAGCCGGTAAGCCTTTAAAAGTGAAGCCAAAGCCAAACAGCTGTGTTTGGGAGCACAGGCTGGGGCCACCTGCCCAGAGAAACCTCTGTGTTCATAAGCAGTATGAGCAGCAAGTCGTGGTCAGGCCAGAGATAAAGGTGAGTATTTTCACTGATTGGATGCACACCTGTCACATCGTGAGAGTTAACACTTCTGTATCAATCTTTTCTAAGTAGGAAGAAACATTTTATGTTCTACCCTTTGATCAGGTTAAATCATTTTCTAGTCCTGTTACTTTCCTATTAGGCACAGAGTTGATAAAGGTTACCTTGGATATATTGCTAGGCACATTTTAACTCTATGTTTTCTGGTTTTAATCCAGACCTCCAGCACCAAAAGGAGACAACGTTAAGTATATAAGTGATTTATACGCCAAGAGTCTTCTTTGGTTTTAATTCATAGACTATTTAGTTTTGAAGGCTCGTTTACAGACTATTTATCGTGGTCTCTGATGTCCAACTCCAATATCGAGAAGATGGACTGCAAATCCTTAATTATACTTGCATGTCCTGTATGTGTTAAGAACCCATAAAGCAAAGCATGTGCACGCTTTGGACTTGCAATAGCTTGATGAAGATTTCTAAATTTTTCAAGCTGCCAGTCCGTTTCAAAAGAGGGATTACTTCTCTTAGGATTTCATCTACCTAATTATTTCAGTCCTGGTTAGGTAACCACCCCATATTTTCCTCCTGCCACTGCCCCTGAGTAGTGCCCAGGGTTCAAGGGAAATGGTGTTACTCCTTAGCATGGAGGTGACGGGCAGCAGTGGCTGGGCTGCATTTTCAGGAAGGTGCTGTTAGGGAGGTACATGGTGTGCAAAGCCCAGGGACACCATCTCAGCCCCAGTGTTTCTGCAGGTGGCAGGCAGATAAGGGCACAGAAGAAGCATGTGTCTCATCAAGTGGGTGCAGACCTAAGCATTTTGCAACCCAAAGCTATCATGTGGCAGGAAGCACAAAACCCTGATATGATGGTGGGTAACACTGTGCTTAAGTGTCTGCAGCACCTCGTTGGAGAAAAGTCACCTACTGACTGATCACATGGACTCACAGACTCATTTAGGCTGGAAAAGACCTTTAAGGTCATTAGGTCTAACCATTAACCCAGCACAGCCAAGTTCACTCATAAACCACGTCCCTAAGCACCACATCTACACATCTTTTAAGTACCACCGGGGATGGTGATTCAACAACAACGTGCTGGGGTCCTGCTGCCCTCGCTTCCCAGCTGGACTCTGCAGCAACAACAGGTGGCATTTCAAGTAAGACTTGGGAGCAGAAAGCTGTGTAATGGTTTCAAACCAGCCAAGGAAGCTGTGGGAATGTCCAAGAGAGAGACCTGCTCCACAGCACAGCCCTGGTTCGAACAAAGCAGCAGTGTGATCTGAGGATGTCTTGCAGCTGGCAGCCTTCAGCTCAAGGCTTGAAGGCACATGGGTATGTGGGTACGTGAATATACAAGGAGGGTTTTGTCTGGGCAGAGGGGAGGATGAGCGCTTTCTCCTTGGGATCCTCGGAGGTTTGCATGGCGAGGGATAAGCTGGTCCTGGGTTCCAGCTACCAACGAGGCTTCCCAGATACAGAGTTCCACACCAGCTCCAAAGTTTTCATAAAGTAAAATATGAGAGCAAGCAAGCCTTTCTATTAATATGACACTACAACTAAGACTTCTACTGTTGATACACATAGGCAGGGATCTTAATATTTTTTTGCAGGAAGAAAATTTACCCTTAAATGCAGCACTTTCCTTCTGAAGCTGGCAATGCCATGGATTGAACAACTGCTGCTCTCCCTGCTGCCTGCTCCACAGAGGGGCTTGTGAATGTCCCAGCTGCACTGGGACCAGTCCAAGATGTTTATAGGTCACTGACTGAGATGCCCACACTTAGGAGAAGGGATGATGGATGCTTCTCCTCGTCACGACTGTGCAGTGGGATGCAGCAAGCAAGGGGAGCAGCTCAGGGCCTGCAGTACACTGGTACATCCTGGTATGGGGTTGATGTATCAAGATCCAGCCAATCCCAAGATTAGCATAAGACTGGGCAACAAGTTCAGAGGGACACGTGGCTCACCAAGTACTCAGTGCTAGGGCAGCTTTGGGGGCCTGGTGGGTTGAGGTACACAGTTTGACCTTATACCTGCCCTGTCTGGGCACCCTGCACAGCAGACACGCTGCCCTTTGGCTGATCCTGCAGCCTGGAGCAGAGCCAGGACCTCCTCTGTGGGCCTTTGAAACCCCCTGCTCTCCCAGTGCAAGCATGGGCCTTTAAGCAGTCGGGGGTGGGAACAGAGTGGGAAGGAGAGGGGAGCACAGGAGAAGACAGCAGGAGGGGAAAGAGGTGGGGAGCAAGAGAGGAGCAAAGTGGGAGCAGGAGGGAAGCAGGGGGAGAGCAGGAGAGGAGCAGAGGAGGAGCAGGGGAAAAGCAGGAGGAGAAAAACACTCCTCACTGTCCGGGCAACAGGGTATCCCTCTCCTCTTACTCCCTGCCAGAAAGAGGCATTTGTTTCCAGTGGATGAATTGCTACCCCTCCACCTGTGGTTATCAGCTTCAATTTATTTTAAATTTAACCTGCATCATCTATTTATACATCCAGCACAGAAATACGTTTTTCTACAGCCTCGGGGCGGGGGCAGCAGCCCAGGAGAGGGGAGCAGGGCTGGCTGGGGAAGCTTTACAGCCAGGCTGATGATCCAATTAAGTCAACAAAGCGCCCCAGTGATGTGATCTGAGGGTTCAGGAGCTGGGAGCAAAGAGGGAACTGTGGCAGAAGGCAAAGCCAAGCAAACATATGGAATAAGTTACGGGGGAGACGGTTGAGGCAAAGTGCAGAAATGAGTTCAAGAGATGCCTGGGCTTTTCTCAAGAGAAGGAAAAGGACTCGAGGGGGTCTGCTTGAAAAAGCAGGAAGGGGGGATTAAGATAAAGCCAAAAGAGGGAAGCCTGCCATGCTGACTGGCCTTTGCTTGTTCCTGGAGCACATTTTTTGCCTTTTTTTTTTCTCTTTTTCATTTGACTGTAGCAGGTATTAATGTAATTAAAAGACGCAGGAACTACCGGAGAGATCAGCAATAAGTTAAGGGTGAGCAGAAAGGAGTAGGAGTGGGAGCTACCTAGCAACCAGCGCACAGGAGCCAATAAAATGTGCAGATAGGCAACATCCAGGAGAAAAAAAAATAACAGCCCAGGACCATGAAAGACAAGCTCAGACACTGCATCCCCAAAGTCCTACAGCAGCATAAGCAGGAGAGTCAATGGCCACGCAGCAAGCTGAAGGATGTCACACCAGTCTCAGGGTCCTGGCACAAATTCCCACCTGTCCCCATCTCTCTGTTGCTGTGGCTCTGTGCCACAGCTTGGTCACACAGAGCCCTGGGCAGCGGTTCTGTAATGCCTGGGTGAGGGCTCCCTGGGTTTATGGCTGGGGTGGTAGTGGCAGGTGGAGAAGGTGAGAAGCACAGCTTCCTGCACTGGGTGGCCAAGGGTGCTGGAGCCCAAGGCAGCAGGACTGAGACCTGGGAACCCCTGTCTATAAGTAGCAGGGCTATTTTGGTCTCTGTTTAATCCCCAGGGATGGCAGCAGGAGAAGCCACCCAGAGAAGCCTTCCCAGTGGCAGAAAAACCCTCTGTGGAACAGGAGGGAACTGGTCCACAAAGAGTGTCCCTGCTATGCTTTGACCTGCTTAAGGGCTTTTTATAAAACTCATTTGCAGTTAAAGCCATGCGACTTTTTATTTCAGGCAAGACCTCATGAGTGATCCTGTAATTGTGGCCAGATTTCTTTTTTTTAAGAATACAGTGCTACAGAAAACGACACCCAAGAAGTGCTCATCCTCAGTCTCGCTGCACTTTCAGGAAAGAAAGTAACCTTTCTCCGGCAAGCCAATCCACTGTTTCCATTCTGAACCTTAACTTCATATTTTTATTACTGTATTTAAAACTTGTTTGGCTTCAAAGTGTGGTGAATTTTCCCAAAAGGTCAAACAAAATTGGACAAGTTGTCTTTTAATTTACCAAGCTTTTTTTTTAAAAAAAAAAAAATCATTTACCCAGGTTTGAAAATTCACCCTGTGTATCATTTCTTTAATGTGGGACTTGATTTATTAAACTGCTGTTACTCTACCACTGAGTTTTTCACTCAGGTGAAGAGTGTTGACAATTTTTTTTAAAAAATATGGTATAGTTAAGTAGTTGAGGGGTAAGGAGGGAGAAAGAAGTTTTTGCCCTCACAAGTCTGGTTACAGCTGATGTCTCCTCCAGTGTCACACCCGTCACCTTGCCGCGGGTTTTCTCCCAGGCCCTGGGCAGAAGCAGCCATGGGATGAGGAGGAGGGCTAGAGCTCCACTGCACGTTTCAGGGCTTGACACCATCCTCATTTTCATTTGGCCCCCACTCTTGCATGTTGCTCCATATTAACACCGGTAGCTTCTGCCATGGCTTCCCTCAGCACGCTCACATCATTAAAAGCCATGCTTGCAGGATCAGGGACTTGTTTTGGAGTAATGGATTTGTTGCAGAATTATACCCAACTAGCTGTGTCTTCTAAAAAAAAAGAAAAAAAAAATTGGTTATGCTGGTTTTTGAGTTTCAGGCCATTAAAAATTACCCAGAATGTACAGTCACTCAGTAGCAGCTTCGTAGATAAGGCTTTAATTATAATCCCTGCACTCACTTACACTCTTTGAATACCAAATGTATTTTGTGATTGCTTTCAGAGCACACTATTTTTTTTCCCCCCAGAAATTTGAAGGCAATTGAGCAATTTTACAGTCTGGAGTCCTGATTCAGCAGCCTTCCCTGTTCAGCAAAGAAATGATGTGCTTAATTCCAATGGGACTTGGGCATATGCCTAATTGGAACCAACGTTTAAGATCACATTAAAATTAATATCTTAATTTTTGCACCATTTTTGGGCCCCTGTGTGGAACACAATTTGGTTCCATGACTCAAACTTTACACAAAGAGGGTTTTGTTAAATCTCCACTTCATTGCAGATGTTCTTGCAGGTACTGCGCAAAGCCCAGAAGGTTTAATGGAAACTTTACGTGCCATCAGCATGTAAAATACTTTGAATATGTTCTGTGTATTACAACTTCTGTATATATGTATGGTGTTTGAATATGACGTATGTATTCAAAGAGAAAGGAAGTGAAAAGGAGACTTTGGAGATACCCTTAGGGGTTTAGCCGAGCAGTTCAGCATAAGGATAGCTGAGAGCAAGCTTGTCGCTGGAAATTCTCCCTAGTTCGTGACAGCTTCCAGCTTCCTTGTGTTGTGTGTATGTTTTTTGTGGTTTTGTTCTTTTGGTTTTGGTTTGGGCGGGTTTGTTTGTTTGTTTGCTTGCTTTTGGTTTTGCAGCATTTCTTGGTTTCCTTTGGCTTCCCCATGTCACATCCCATCCTTAGAGAGTTAGCACCCACTGTGTTGGAGACCCAGGTTCAAGTGCAAGCTCTGATCATCTAAAAGATTTGTACTCGCTCTTTCTTTGTTGTAATCATTTGGCTGCTAGCCAGGCAGGCCTGATATTATATCCTCTTCCAGCTCTGGCTTTAAGGAGAAATTCCATCCTTTTCGGTGAAAGTTTATAGCAGCTGCTGTGCTTCTGGGGAACAAATCAGCCCTGATGAGCTTGCACTGTCTCATGGAAAAGCCATTTTATTCAAAAATTTCTAAGCAAACCATATCCAGAACTCTGGGCTTTGTCCTCATGCTGTAAATGATACGTGATCTGCAGGCACTGGGTACTCTGCTGGGCTGCCAAGACCCACTGATCTGGGGGTGACTGGAGGGCAGAAGCCCTGTCCCTGGGATCCATCCTCTCTCCTATCTTCTCATCCAGTGGGATGTGGAGAGAAAAGACAGTTTGTAAACAGTCCCTGGAGAAAATGTGGGGAGCATTATGATCACTTAGCCAGGGTGGGTTAAACCAACACTTGTGCACTAAGCCACCCCCAGTGCTGCTAGTGTAGGTTTAGGGGCACTAATAGAAATGTGTGGGGTTTGCAGAGTGCACACGGGAAAAGGTTTCAAAAGTTTTTCCTGCTTCCATCAAATAGCTTCACTGGAGAAAGGGATAACATGCCAGGGGATGGGACTCTGGTTACATGTACATTCAAGGAGGAGAGTGCCTCAGGTAAGAAAGAGGACCTCCACTTTGGACTGGAGTTGTGATTTTGCACACTTGCACATTATAGGGCAGATAAACTTCATCTGAATTTTCCCAGCAGTTTTTTTCTTTTTTTATGACGTGTTAGACCAGCATGGAAAATTATTCCCCCCAACAGTTAACTTCGTTACACCAAAATGCTTATGGCTATTTCAAATTGCAGTGTCCTCTGTTGTCTGCTACAGACTTGCCAAGGGGAGGAAGAGAAGGAGGACAGGGTTCTGGGAGGGCTGTATCACTGACCCTGAAGTGCCCCAACTGCAGTTTTGCTCTACTCGTGTTCCTCCTCCCTCTTCTCCAGAGCAAATTGAGCTGAAGTACTGTGAGACTTGTCAGGTGGGAACCATGTCTCTGAACGCACACATCACCCCAGAGACACAACATCCTTCTCCAGCAGCCTCGATGCTGTGCAAAACTGCCAATGAACATCTCACATGCAAGTCTTCCATGTGCTGGATCTTGGGTTCTTTCAGAACACCCTGTTCACCATAGACCATGCCATCGGGCCCCCTTAATCACAGAGGGTCTTCTCCAGCATCTGCTCAAATTGGAAAAATGCTCTGCTTCCCAGCTCATTTAATGCCCCTTGCTCTGGAGGATGTCAAGCTTTGAGGAGCTGGACAGTCTATAGGGCAGATGGTAATCCCCATGGAAGTGCGTGAGGGAAATGCATCCAGCCCCTTTGTGACAGCACAGTTGGAACAGTAAGAGACTAAAGGGCAGTTCTTTTTTGGGAAAGTTACTGCCAGCACATTCTACCACTGCAAGGTAGTATCTGGATATTAAATAAGGAGCGTGGAGGTTTTTCTCACCATTACAATAACACAGCAAACCACTATGTTATTTATTGTCATATCATTTTTGCCAAGGACTTTAGCTCGTCTATTGGTCGTTAGAAGCAGAAGCATTTGCAAAACAGTTTAAAAAAACATCTTGCGCCGTTATTCTTCAGCTTTCACTTCCAAGCTCTCTACCTCAGGAACACGGTGAGACTGCCTGCACACAAAACACTGCCAGATGTAGAAAGTAAACAAGTTGAGAAAACTAAATGCTTTTTATCATTTCTTTCAGCTAGAGTAATCATACGTGTTACTCTGAACAATGGCAGGAATGAAATTTTCAGAGAGAAGTGTAATTTAGCTGAATTTCAAATTCCCTTTTTCTCCTTCAAATTCCTTTTTCCTGTTTAGTTCCCCCTCCACCCCACCCCCCACCCCCCCTCCATTAGCTAAAACTTGTGCCTATAGCTAGTCATCCTGGAGCATCTCTTGGGCTTTCCATGACATGAACAACCCCAAAACACCGGCTCTGCGTGTCACCCACTTTTTTCTTCAGCAGCAGCCCGTGCCACAGCTGCCACGGCTGAGAGCAAACAACCACAGAGCGCCGGCGTTCGCAGCCTGTTTGCTTTTCTGCCCGGCAAGCAGTCGACGTGTAATTGCAGAATATTTGGAGGAAGGGCAGAAATGAGGGTCAGGACCCCGCAGCCCACGTCGGCCAGCTGGCCCTGCCGGTTTTACGTGATATGAATCGGCAGCAAGCCCGGCCTCAGCCTGGCTGTGAAACGCGTGGGATAAGGAGCGGAAAGCGCTGGAGCGATCTCCGCGGATGGTGTTCCCAGGGCAGCGGGATGTCTGCTGCTGAGCAAGGCAGGCACAAGCCTGCCCGGCCCCCTCTATCTATCAGCAACCACTGGCTACCGGCTTTTGTCATTCAGATGATGATGTCCCTGTGCCTGCGCCGTTATTGGGCTCTTAATATTTAGCAGGCTGTCAGGCAGCTTTAATTAGTTTCTCTCTGGAGCAGGCTGTGGGTTGGGGGGTGCTGCAAAAGGCATTTGCAGAGGTTCAAATGCAAGGCAGTTCAGGCGTAAATGCACAGGATCGGGGGATTAAAAGAAGTGTTAAAAATGTGCCCTTTGTGATATGCCTTCCAGCTCCGGGGGCCGGCGTGCACAGCGCTTATGAATATACGGAGCCGATTTAGGGAAGCAGCCTGCCAAGCAGAGCCGCCGCAGCCCACACAGCTGAGCAGGGGATGCCCCTCAAACCCTGCGTACCCTCACTGATGGGAGCCCCCAAGCCCTCCCCCACCCCGTCCCCCCCCCACACACACACTCAGGTGCCCTTCCCCAAATCACCCACCACTCCCAGGTGCAGATCAAATCCCCAGCTCTCCCCCACAGAGAACATTCAGACCCCAGACCAGCACCCTGGCATTGCTCTGCCCCTTTGCTTGCTCGCCCCTGCCCAGTCACCACTCCCTGCCTCACCCCGTGGGCTCTCCACTCCCCAGTCCCCCAGCCCAGCACCTCCTTCAGCAGCACCAGAAACAGCCAGGACAACACCTTAAGGCCCATTTGCCTTAATTTTGCCTGTTCCCAGTCAACCAAAAACTTTGCACTCCCACTGACCCCCACCCCTGATATGTCCTACATATCCTCTGTGTCCCATCCACTCCAGACCACCAGCACTGGGGAGAGTGGCCATGTGCTTGTGCACAACCCAGAAATAACCCTGCCACGACCTAGGGCGGACCCGTGAGCCAGAAATAATAATTCCAAATATTTTAAACAGCCAGAGGAGATTGGCTGAGATAAAATGTCACAGGGAACTCCCTGCCAGCACAAACAATATGAATTACAGAATCAGTAACACAAAGTATCATTAACTGTTCTGGCTCTGCAAAAATAGGTTGTGCCTCGGCAGTCCAAAGGCAGCACAGAGTGGTTTGAGAAGGGTGGCACAGGGATACGGCAGAAAAGATACCAATTAGTGGTTTTGTTCGTGGCTTTTGTGGTGTTCCGTGACCCCCCTGGTGGTGCATATTCTTCAGAGATTGGGCTGACCTGGATTGCTGGGATTCAGATGTTAATTTTACTTCAGATGAGACAGAAGAAAAAGTGGCCAGCCTGGCATTTGGGACATACACATTGCTCCTCAGCTGGTCAGAAAGGCAGCTGGGCTCTCAAGGAAGCACGTGGACTGGCTTGGCTGTTTCTAAATTGAAGGCAAGCTTATAGTGATCAGAGCAGCTAATTATATCAGATTTTGAACACTTAAGGAAAAAAATTCCTGGTATGGAGCAGCTCTGCCTTTCCTCATGTTTCTCAGTCCACATTCACTCCTGCATGTGCTAGACAGTGAGTGTATTTTAGGGATTGTTCATACCTGCTGGTTTCTCAGTGCAGCAGAGGTGAAAGCTGCACAGATATTTAACAGTAATAATCCTCACATTCAAATACTTTGCAGATACTTACTGCAGGCAGCAATATCTCAGTCCTACAGATGTGGAGTTTAAGAGAGACAGGGATAACCTGAATTGCCCAAGGTCCCAAAGGAGAAGCATGGTATGATATCAGAGCTGGAAGTCTAGTGTCCTTACCTTACAGACCCATGCAAAGCCTGTTAGACAAAACCTTTCTGTATTAAAAGAAATCTCTCTTCGGGGAAACCAGTTGTCCAATTCCCATCTTGTGTCTATTTGGTAAATTGCTTCTAACACCCTGAGCACTGCTTTTGAAATCTGCCCTGAACCCCCACAGGTCCAAGTACTTCTTGTCAACTCCAGGTGATCACCTTGTTGCAGTCAGAAGTAGTTGTGACTCTTGTTGCGGTCAGAAGTACTTTAAAACTAGATAAAAATGAGTCGTTTATTTTTAAAATGCTGCAATATTCAACATGATAGAAACCATTTGTTTAGAGAGACTTCTTGTGCAGCTAATCAGCTTGGTAATGCATCGTTTTGATAGAAAGCTCTCCCTCCTTTGCTTGGTAAACACAGCATACATTATCCCTTTCTGCATGATGACGTCAAATAAGGGAAACGGTGCTGCAGACGGGGTGGTTACCTGTGCTTCTGGTTTGATTTGGGCAGTTTCCAGATGACAAGATCTCAGATCCGGAAGGATCTTATCATTTGGCATAAAGTTCATTAATTTTAGGCTTCAGGAAGGGCTGGGAGGTTTACAGGTTACTAATCTTTCCCAAGCTTTTACGTGTGACTGCATAACTCCCTTCCATGTGAAATGGTCAATAACAGTAAAATCCTGTGTGGGCTCACCAAGCTCCATGGACCCCTAACCTGGAGGCAAGCAGAGGGGATCCAAGCAGGCAGGATTAGCCAGGAAACACACTCAGCCATGATGCAGGAAGAGCCAGCGGACAGAAGTTTGTGGGGGAACATGCTGGCACCACTCAATCAGATATTAATTCCAAGGAGGGAAAGAGCTGGCTGGAGACTGCAAAGGATACTGGCAGCAAGGAAAGGCAGGGATCCACTCCTCAATCTGCTCTGCAGAGAGCCAGGATGTGATTTGGGGTGTAAAGCTGTATTAGTGTCCAAAGTGCTGCTTCGCTCTCACAGGAATCCTTTGTGTCCTTAATGAAGGGAAAGAACAGGGCTTTATTCCGAAGCTTTGTGTATAATCAGATGCCGTGTTGTAAGGCTCTGGAAAACACACCAGAAATAATAATTGGGGGGAAATAAAAGGTTTAGTTCAAAACAGTGTGTGATTTAAATAAGAAGAGAAAAAGAAAGTGTGCAGGACTTGAGCATCGGAAGAATGAACTTTTAATTCATTTGCATTGAGATTACAGGGGGAGGGGCAGCATTTAAACTGGTATAAAAAACTAGTTTAGATGTAAATGAGAGATAATGGTCTTTGGTAGGGAAATAAGCAGGGGGACGAACTTTGGCCACCAGAAGCCCTCCACAAGTCCTGGCGTTGTCGCTGGAGCTGGAAGCCCCAGATGCAGTAATTAGCAATGAGTTTGCAGATCTCAGCACCAGCTGAGAACAAAAGGGCATCGCATGGAGCTGGGCTGCCAGCTGGGAGAAGGGGAGGTGAGCTGGCATGCCACGCCACAAGGGTTCATTACCCAGCAGTTTGCAGAGGGGAAAAGAAAAGATCCGAGGTTGCAGCCTGGGGCAGGCATAAAAGCAATCTAGGGGTTGTGGGGTTTAATAGTTCCCAGAGCCCTGGCATTTTCAGCTGGAAAATTCCCTCAGCAACTGAGCCAAAGGGGTCAAGATTTTTAAATAGGTCTTGCAATGCCCATGGAGACAAGTGCTGCTACTCTTTAACCCTGAAAGTCTCGGTTGACTAGCTTGGAGCAGGGAGGTAGGCTGCTGCAGAGATGCGATTTGGTTTGTAATCATCCCATAGGCCTGTGCTCACCTCCTCGAGAAGGAAGGGGGAGTGGAAAACAGACCCCAAGTCCCCCTGCCTGTTACAACCACGCTGCTTCTCTCCTCCCTCAGCCCAGGACGGTGTCTTCTGCACAGGTAAAGTTAAAGCCGTGTCCATACAGCCCACGTGCGCCCCACATCCTGCACAGATGTCATTAGAAAAAGTTTGGCCAGAGATCTGAGGTTTGTTACTGGTATTATCTGTATTTATTGGAGAGGAGCTGGTCCCAGTTTGCTCTGGGAAAAGCCCAGCTCTCTCCCCAGGGTCCCTCAGCTCATGGGGGGATCGATTGATCTGCTTATTACTATCGTGTTATTATTATTTAATTGCTCACGGGGAATGGCCTCCCTGGAATGCAGCACTTGTTTCTGCTGAAGCAATCAGGGCCCAAATCCTTCAAGCCAGGACTGCAGCTTCTGGCATAGCAACCCCCCTGCTCGGGAAGGAATGTGCCTCCACTCCCCTCCCTGTGTGCGGTGCCGAGCCGTTCGCTACAGGCACGTCTGATGGATACAGCCTGTTGCCACCTCTCAGTGGCCCGCCCAGTCCCAAGCAGGTTTGTTATAGATTTACATGCGGAGTGACCTGGTTTCTGGGTCCTGTCAGGAAAAAAATAACTCTGCTGTCATCCGAGTGATGCATGAGGCAGGCAGCCCCCGGGTCAGACCCAGGCTTTACGTTCCCAGTGTGGAGTGGTGCAGGAATTTGAAATAGCCTCCTGCTCCTGTGCCACGGCACTTAATGCCCTGTGTGGCACCTAAATACTGCTGGGGGTTCTGCCAGCTGAGGGTCCCAACCCCTCACAGCATCACTGAGCAAGTCCTCATCCCTCGTTCCGGGCTTTCACTCACAGTTTGCAGGTGCCACACTTGTTTATTAGTTTCTTACCACTGTGTGTCAAAGTCCTGAAGCCCACCACAAGGATCATTTGTCTCCCTTCTATCTCCCTTCCTTCCTCCCTTCTCCAAGCTAGTCCCATTTCTCTGCAGTGCTGCCTTGCATCTCCCCTGCCTGTGTGCTGCCTGCTGTGCTCTTACCCACTGCTACACTACTCTGAGGCCACTGCTCCTGCCCTGTAGAGTATCCCTGTGTGCATGTGTAAGCACACACCTGCCTGTGTGCAGGAAAAGCAGAGA
The DNA here is from genome assembly GCF_003031625.1 of Empidonax traillii. Classification (NCBI taxonomy): domain Eukaryota; kingdom Metazoa; phylum Chordata; class Aves; order Passeriformes; family Tyrannidae; genus Empidonax; species Empidonax traillii. The sequence goes on along the minus strand of NW_020955194.1, from coordinate 3,115,666 downwards.
AGGAAGAGAAATAGCCTGGGTTTTCCATGGTCTTCTGTAGCTGCTCAAAGCTGCAGGCAGCTCTAGCTTTGCAACGTGGGTGCCAGGGTCCCTTCCCTCACTGATGGATGCCAGCAAGCCTTTCTGTGTCACTGCAAAAGGCTTGGAGTGTCCTGGCATGGGTGACCCCAAGGGGAGAAGGAAGGAGCAAAGGAGGAGTCTCTTCTCCTTCCCATACACCTTCCTAAACCTGAGCCGGGAGACCGCACACTTCAAACCCAAGGCTGGAGCCTGAACCCCGGCACGGGGCCAGTCAAGTCCTGGAGAAGGGAACTCCATGCTGATGGCTTCAGGACAGCCCAGCCTAGGAGCCATGGGCTGTGCTGCTGTTTTCAGTGGAGTGTGCAAAGGAGACGTGAGGTCATAACCCTTTGACAGCAGAGCTGGGCACTGTTCATCCAGATATCCAGCCCCTGCACTGACACCCATGACTCAGCATGCGCCTGAGCAAGTAATTTGTTCTCTGAGGCTGGAAGTGTGCCTTATGTTACCCCCTGACCTTTGGGGAGAGAGCTGTCCCTGGTTCAGTCTGAGGCTTCCTGGCCAGCTGATATCTGAACGCTCAGAAAGGGATGGAGGATTGATATTTAAAATGCAGAAGTGCATGGAGGAAAAGCCTGAGTCCCTCCTCGAAAGAGCAACGTGTTAGCATGGGCAGCAACCATCTGTCCACCATGCTGGCTGGCCTGCTCCAGGCAGCACGCAGCTGGCATTGCCAGGGGGGCACAGCTCTGCTGTGCCATGCCGGGCGGGGATTTTTTTTAACATCTCTTTTATTGAAGAAACAACAGACATTTTCAGTCAGATTCACCCCTGGCGTCGCCCTAGCCACACGGTTAGAGCAATGCCAAGAGCAGAATCAGCTCCAGGACTTGACTGTCTTCCAAAATGTGAATTGGCACTGGGAAAAGCCACTAAGGTCAAGATCCTCCTGGTGTGGAGCTACTGTAGTAGAGCTGCCCACAGCCAAGGGTAACAAAAGGCCACAGATAGGGAGTAGAGAGGAGTGCAAGCAGGGAAGGGCTATGCATCTAACAGAGTCATTTGTAATAACCATTCTTAAAATGCTGTGCTGCATGGATTAGGACTGCAAGTGTTTCCATACCTTTCCATACCATTTAAAACTCTGCTAATTTGGCAGCATTATAATTGGCTTTTTCTCCCCTGCTCTGCCTTTTCCCTGCAAGAGAAGTTTGGATCAGCAACCCCAGTTTACATAAAACTTCAAACTCCTCCCAGCATTTGGGAAGAACAGGCAAGCTTTGGTCTGGGGGCCAGAGAATGCTTGGGAACCACCTTTAATTCCCAGAAACATAGAGCTGAGCACCCACAAAAGCTCAGGGGAAGCTTGCACCAAGATGGGATGTGCTGTGCTTATTGACCTTCATCCCCCTCCTAGTCCTCTCTGGTCGTGTTTAGGAGTTTTTTAGGCAATAGAGAAGTGAGTTTTTGTCACCCAGGAGATCAGAGGAGCCCAGTCCTTCATAGCTGGGAAATCTCAGAGCCAGTGGTATCTTGACCAAGTTTCCATCTTCACTCCAGCACAGCTTTTGTCCCTCCCTGCTGAGGGGCAGTGGGTCACACAGATCTGCCCAGCTCTGGGGCAGAAGGCAGACCCAGCCTTTGTCCATCACTGATTTTTATTTCCAAGCTGTCTCTTGACTGATAGTTCAAAACTCCCCACAGCCATTTCTAATGCATCTCAGGTATAAAGTCTCCAGGGAGGCTGACTCCCCCTCACCAGGTGCTCCCTGTGCTCCTGGAAAGGCCAGGCTGATTGCATCCATGCATCACTGTGCAAACCTACGTACAGCCACTTCCCTCCCAGGAGGATTTCTCTGTCTGCAGGATCCCTGAAGAGAGCAGGGCAGGGGAGGGATGTGCAGGGGAACAGCAGTGTCACTCCTGGATGCAGAGGGCATGTGCAAGGCTGCTGGAGCAAGGGCTAAGGACAGGCAGAGGAAGGAGGTGGAAAAAACAGGTGAAGAGGAAGCACCTCAGGTCCTTTCTCCGTGTTTCAGGTGGGCTACATCACCTCTCCACACCCCATGTGAGCGCACACCTGGCCCTGCTTTGCTATTATATACATATCTATGTGTGAAAAAAGGACAAATCTCTTGCATGCCCCTACTCTGCCTGGGGCTAAGAGCACGTGCACCAAAACACAGAGTTTCCAGAGAGATCGGAGCAAAAGAGAACCTGTGGCCATGCTCAGTTGAGGGCACAGCAGGGTAGTGAGGCTCCACACAACCTCCCAAACTTGTGGCCTCACAGCAAGCCCCTCTCCTGCCCAGTTGAGGGTGCTGGCTTCAGGGGCAGCATGAACACAATTTAGAGGCTCTCCAGAAACCCCTGACATAACTCCAAGGCATCCCCCCCACCATAGCCACATGCCCGTCCCCACTACCAGCATACAGGCTGCTCCCATATCGCTCCTCAATTTTTATCCAGTGTCAACAGCTGCTACACCGCACAGGAGTGAGCTGGAGGGACTACTGGCTTTAAACTGGCTCCTGGAGAGACCTCCAAACAAGTAAATTTTCTAGTTAATCGTGTCCCAGTAGAGAGGGCACTCACAAATCAGCAGCACCCAGCGCTCTGGAGCAGCACAACCTCCTCTGGGTACAAGTAATCTTTCAGAAGAGCATCCAGGGGAGAGGGGGGTGGGTTTTCCCTGTGTTCTCAGTTTGCTAACCACAGGCCTGTGATGGCTCTCCCAGCGCCGCTGTTATCACCGTTCCTCTTCCAGAGGCAATTAGCCTGCTTCCCCCGCTGTTTGCACAGGCCTCACAGGCAGCGATGGGGGAGACAGAAAGATGGGAAGTTAAACCTGATTGCAGAGCCACAAAATCAACAGGATGACAGCAGGGGCTGGGTATTGCCTGAAATGGGATGTAAAGCTCGTTTCATTCAGCGATGGATTCATTCCCAGCTGAGGGAGAGCTGCTGGCTGCAGGTCAAACAGCACATTGTCTTCTCACTGTTGGACTTTTGCTCAGTCAAAACCAGCTTTTATCAGGAGTGAAAACACATCTCTTGGGTCTGGAAAGCAACAGTCCTGTGAGGCTGGACGCTTCCTGTGACCAGGAAGCAGGTGACAGTACCCCACACACCTGCAGAACATGGGGCAGTGGTGACTGTCCCCTCAGATGGGTCATTTGGCTCCACGGTGTGGGGCTGTGCTGTCACACTGCAGCACAGGCTGCCCATGGGCAGTCTGCACCTCCTCAGTCAGAATGTCCCTCCAGTCCCTCTGTCCTTCCTCTGGGATGTGGGTGGGTTGGGGGTATGCAGTGCTGGACCAGCAGGAGAGCGACAGCACAGTGCTGAGGTGACTCTTTGCAGTTTTGCTTTCCATTACAGCCAGGCTACATTATCAGAACTCATAAAATGCATGTAACAACCTAGATCCATGCTGACTCCATCCTGCTTCTGCCAGGCTTCTCCAGCTTGGTGGTATTTCCTGGGAGAGGCTTCTCAATACTCCCAGCACCCCAGGGCCACCTGAGAGCCAGGCTGGGGCAGCTGTTCCCCTCTAACCCTCAGCAGCCCAACTCTTGCAAGAAACACACTGGGCTGTGAGGAGCTCTTGCACTGGGCTGGAGGGGAGGGCAGCCTCCTCCCCTTGCTGCCACAAGAAAGAAAGACCAGAAGGGAAGTTGCTTGGCAGTCTTGATGTTAACCCTGTGCCTGTCCACCACACCTGGCTGGGAAAGTCAAGCCTGGTACACATCTCCCTTCATCCAAGGGGGTCCATGTGCTGGTTTGGGGTGGGCACAGCGCTCAGCACCTCCCCCAGATGCAAAGACCTGGTGCAGGCACCTGCAGCTCCTTGCTGTGATGCCATTTCCCACTGAGGCCTAGGGCACTGCTTGTCCTTGCTTGAACTCCTTTAGGGATCAAGCCCTTGTGTCAGGATGCTGCTGCCTCACCCTGTAAATGGGCTTCATCATTTCTTCCAACCAGCAAAGGCTGAGGAGCATCTAATCCCAGAGAGGCAGCAGGCCACTGCAGAGAGGACACCTCTTTTCTTCTGGCCTCTTGCTCCCTCTGCCCAGGCACACGGGGGGATATGTGCTTGTGCCTGAGTCCACACTCACCTGCTCCCTGTGGGAAATGTCCCTTGGCAAGGGAAGGCAAGTCTCCTCCTATTCTGCAAGGTTAGAGCTGCTGGGACATTCCCATCTCCTCCTGCCAAAAGCACTGCTGCTGAAATAGCACTGCTGCAAATAAAACCATCTCCTGGCTAATTACTGGGGAACAGTTCACCTTCTATTTTTAGACCAGCTTGCAAGCTTGCATTGAAGATTACCCTGCTCCTTTTTTTCTCTCCCTGTCTCTGCTGTACGTGTTTCTCTTCCTTTCTCTTCCTTATTGTGAATCGTGCTGAACCAAGCTTGGCTTCCCATGGGGTGGGGAGCAGAGGACAGCCTTGTGCCTGCGTGCCAAAAACAGTCATTCTAAAGCAATCGACACCAATTGTTTTAGCATTAGGTGGAGAGGGAGCAGCATTCTACAGAGCCAGGAACCTCTTCTCAGCTTGCCATGCCCAGCCACTGCATTCCGAGTGC